>NC_051176.1:45995438-46226347 GCF_013339695.2 Rhipicephalus sanguineus
AAGACACGACACCCTAAAAATGCCCTTGTTGTGTTTGTATATATATGTGTGTATATATATATATATATCTTTTGTTTGATGCGTTGATCAATAAGTTATATGGAAATGCAGGCGAACGTACAAAAACAAGAAAAAGACGTGTTTGCCGTCTCGACCGGGGACCGGTGCCCAGTCGAGTCGGCGAATAATTGTCTGGGTTTGTTTCGTTTGTGTGTGTGTGTGTGTGTGTGTGTGTGTGTGTGTGTGTGTGTGTGTGTGTGTGTGTGTGTGTGTGTGTGTGCCCCTGCACACACACACACACACACACACACACACACATATATATATATATATATATATATATATATATATATATATATATATATATATATATATATATATATATATATATATATATATATATATATATTAGCGTTATGGTTTCTGAACAACGATGAACAACCAACACGCCCAAACGTTCTCCCTTCTGTGGTGTCCTAGAAACAGCTCACTGTCTGTTACCACAAAACGCTCGCGATATGCACAGCATTATGTGGCTCCGACCTGGCACTGGAACTTATTGCTATTTATATGAAAAAAGGAACAGCGGTGCAGTTTTCTGATTTATGAAATCATGAATCCGCTCTATGCGCCGTTTGAATGAGGGCATCTTATCGCATTGCGCGGGATCATTGGGCTATTTCCAGTCTGTTGAACTAGACAGTCATTCATGAAGAACTTAGTTCATGATTTATGTCTTTATTATTTGATCATTGGGTACGTCTTCCAGTGACGGGATTCAGAAGACAAAATATGGCACTTAAAGAAACGATTGTACGTGCTTCGTACAGCCGACCACTATAGGTAGGCAATCATTTGTAATGCAAGAAACAGACACAAAGAAGACAAGAGACGACATACGAGCGTCTTCATTTGTGTCTGTGTTACTTGCGCTACAAATTGTTTGTGGTGAACAACCAACAGGTCAAAATCAGAAAAATCCCGCTACTATGCGGTTATTATTTTCTGAGCTGATGAAATTATTAAGTTTGATAGTTTGGTTTCATTCTCACCTGAGTTATCTTCCTGCCCGATTTTAACACTTACTTTCATTTCTGCGAAAGGAACAGGCTTGCCAACACTCTTCAAATCATCGAGACACGATGAACATGTAACGCAGCAGGTAAGCTCGGTCATCCCATAGACTGAAACGGGAAACACAGTCGTCAGCTGGGATTAACTGAATTCGCAGAAAAAGCATACAGTGATTATTATTCTTTTTTTTTTTGCTGTTTTACCTGATGTGGGTTAAGGAAAGAAGGGGAATCGATCACGTTCTCGTTTTCTTTGTTGGGCTGCATTAGTCTGCTGTGGGTTGTATCGTTTACGTAACAACAGAAGACAGACATCTCTTGTTTGATGGAGAAACCACATTGTTGAAATGCTCTTTTCTTCTAGTATTGCATGAGCCGTAGTGCTTGCGCATGATCCTCCCGTGATAAATATTTCTACGTAGTTTTCTCAAAAAAAAATTACAATTATACAAATGCAAAACATCTATTTTGCCACGTATAGCCCGCAGGAGAAATACTGAAAAGTTTAGATCCAAATTCAGGGTGTGAGTTACACGCCAATTTCAGCGTGCAAGGTGGCTTCACGGCAATTCTTTGCGGCAATGCAAGAATAGTGGCTTCGTGACAATACGCGCAGTCACATTTAAAAAAGAATGCGGGTTGTAGTTGTTGTTACACGTATTACAGTTGAATATGGAGGTGATTCTTATTAAGGATCAATCTTATTTTTACCTTAAATGAGTCTGTGCGACCCACAGGGCCATTACGCGACATATCATGTGAGTTGCGGTGCCTCTGTGCCGTAATTATATATTCGGTTGACATGTCAAACACTTGCAAGACCTAGTTCATTTTAAGGCGGTACGTAAGTTTCTGTGATCAGAATTCAAGTTTAAGGGTGCCTATTTTATCGAAAATAAATTGCACTTGCACAAGGTGGCTGGCAGTGCATGAAGCCACTGTACAACAAATGACAAACTTATAGAGCACATCGCCAAACACAAATTATTCCCCCGTTGTGTTCGATCTCCCGTCATTTATCTTCAGTTTACTTTGACTACAGCAGTTTTATAAGAAGACGAGTCAAGTAGGCGGTAAGCTCAGTCATCCCATAAACTGAAACATGAGACACAAGCGTCAACCGGGATCCTAGGGACGTCGCAGAAAAAAAAGACATACACTGCTGTTCTTTTTTTTTTTGCTGTTTTACCTATCTATTTATTTGTTGGATGATGTTATTTACAATACAGTACATACATCGCTTGGTTTTGAGGTGAATCCCTTTGTTGAAATATTTTCTTTTACTATTCCGAAAACCACAGTACTTGCGGTAGACCGTACTGTGGCGAATATGCATATAAAATTTGAGAGCATAGCAAATTTTGTGTATTCATAGCTTTGTAAAAAATGGCTAGGTTCCTAGAAGCGCCTAATAACTGTCTGTAGATCATTCTAACTAGGAAGCAGTAGTATTTTTACCTTAAAGGAAAATGTGCCGTGTGACACAGAGACTGCAGTGCCAAGGTATGCCATTTCACGTGACTTGGGGCGCATAGCGTCTTTTGCAGTAACTGAATATTTCATTGTTATATCTAAATACCTTCAAGCACCATAGTTATTTTTTTTTCAAGATATACACCAATATCCGCTGTAGATATGCTTGACTTTTGAAATTATACATGTGTATGTACCTCAAGTGCGTACATAACTTTATTTTCCTTACATCAGAAAATATTTCTTCGGTGATAAAGAAGTGATGTAACCACTAGATAATGCGAAAGCATGCCACGCTTGCGGCCTGCACAAGAAATAAATGCTTCTAGGTTATCCTAATTTGCCGGCTTGTGTTAAGGATTTTCTTTTACAAGTTGACGAGAAAATAAATTTTGCTCCATTGGTAAACATGTTTTTTAGTCTAATTTTCCTTCAAGTTGACGTATTTGAATAAATTGAACGTAATCATTAAGTTAACGAGTGTGACTAAATGGTCTTTTTAACAAGTTGCACGTTCGTTTTTGTGGCCAGTACTGAAGATTGAAGGTGTCTATTTCGCCGGCAATATCTTCTTCTTGGGCATGGTACTTCATGAAGCCACTTTACCAGAAATAAAAACTTATAGAGCGTATGATCAAACACTAAGTATTATCCATGGTGTCCGGTATTCGATTATTTATCTTCATTTCACTTTAACTACAACAGCTTTATAGGCTGACGTCCGAAGTGACACGCCTGTCAAACGGACACCCTTGAGCTCTTTCTAAATCCTTCACCTTAATGACGTCGAAGACACCCTTTCCTTCACACGATCGCCTTTACGCTAAGGAGACTTAATGCAACTTTTTGTTGAGGGAATTCGGTGATCTCCTGCGACCGTGGAGACAGTTATTTCGTCCTGAATGATCGGTAATTTATGAGAAAAAGCAATTGCGAAACCAAATCATTACAATCAACACAATAATTAAATTTAGCAACATTCGATGGTGTTTTCTTTCGTAATCTATTCACGACGTCTGTTGTTAAAAGCTACTCAGGCTCATGAACGCGCCTACTCTTACACCATGAGTCAGGAAATATCGCCATGCCGGCATTTTGAATTAGTATCTCCGCGCGGGCCTCTGTCTCTACGTCTGTGCGTATCGTTCCGTTATTCGCACAACGAACAGGACGCCTGTGCTCATCCGATATTGGAAGGACACCGTGACTGAGGTTTGAGCACAAGTCTATGACCACATTTATTGTACCCCTCTTATCTCGAACAGCGCCGCGTGATTCAGGAAACGCATACCAAAATAAATGTGCATTGCTGGCAGCATTCCAGTAAACATGCTGGTGACAGCAATGTACACGTACAGCATGTTGACAGCTCATGTTGACATAATATGTTCATTTCCGTTCCAATTTCTTCTTTTCCAAATAGAAAACACGGAAGGCGACACCACATTTCATGACGCCAACAACTCACACTCTTTACGTCGAACAAGTCAAGGATGACAAGGTGCCTTTGATGTATATAAGCCTACCTATCGAAACGTCGGCCAGCCTGTCTGAGGTCCTTATTCACGTTCGTGCAACGTGTTTGTATCTCACAGTTATGGCTGGCGATTAAAAAATGCGTAAACAGGGGGTGGGCGCTCGAGCGGACGTTTCGACAAGTGGACTTGTCTTCTTCAAGGCTGGAACTTGTCCACTTGTCGAAAAGTCCACTTGTCGAAACGTCCGCTCGAGCACCCACTCCCTGTTTACGGATTTTTTCATCGCAAGCTTCCATCTTCTCGTTCCTGCCGTTCTTTACAGTTATGGCTTGTTACACTACATCAAAACAAGGATTGTCTCAACGAATGCCAGTTAGTGGCTACAATGAAACAATAAATGTATACACGCACATGTAACACATGGAGAAAAGGAACGCTACGTATCCTTGCAAGGGCATGCATTATTTGTGGGCGCCCGTGCACGAGTGAGATTTTCATACCCTCATAATACCTTGTTAAGCTTAACATATTTTGCCACAACACGGGAGTTTCGAAAAAGCTTATGGGCATACCCAGCGCGAAGTGCCTCAAACGTACGAAAAAGCAAAAAAAATGTCGTGGTTGAATGCGTTGAAACCAAGTTTGTGGAGTGTTAGGTAGGTTGTGGCTACTTTAGGAAAGGACGAGACGTTGCAGGCTTTCGAGCTCTATCAGCTGGGCGATGGGATTTGGCTTGCCGTTTTCGACGTTCCCGGCGACACTCATTGTGAGTCTCACGGCTCGACATCCCCGTTCCTCCTCATTCTTTCTCTATGCCTGGTTCTGGCGAAGCGGCTGCCGGACAGTCGCTTTTGTAGCAGCAACTACCGCTTCTACAATTGCACCACAAGACACAAACTCTGCTCGGCGGCGTTAGCGCTTCTTCGCGGAGTCCACGAGTCCACGAGAGGCGCGTAGAACGAAGCACGTAATCAATGTGTTGGAGAAACGTCGGTCCGAACTCACCGGCGAGAACACTGCGCCATCGGCCGGGCAATGTGCAACCAATTTTCTGCGGCGCTGACGCAGCTCACAGACGCTGGCGTGATTTTGGCTGAACTTGAAGGTCAGATTCGCGGAACCTGCCGTTGTCTGGGTTGGTACATGGAGGAGTAGAGTTATTGCTATAAAACTGCACTAAGGTTCAGACGACACGAAGTGGTAGAGTCCGCATCACTATAGGTGGCTTGGCATGAAGGAAAAACGTACGTGTGGGATCGAGCGAGAGGAACGCGAGCACGCTTCGTAACAATTTACATTTTGTGTACTTTCATTTTTGGATTCACTGTCGCGTATATTAAGCTTGGCTCGGCACAAGCTTTGAAAACTGCCTCACAATCAGAAAGTGCATTATGACCACCGATAAGAGCTTTAATGGGGACCATGGTTTCGTCTGTAGTGTTTGTGGTATACTATAGATTCTATATGACCATTTGAAAATTAACCACATGCCTTCCGAATCACGTGGTCACCATTCACCGTCGCATCGATAGCTACCGCTGCTTCGTTCGCTGCGATGGCTGTGAGTAGTACCTTAGTTTTCAGTTAGGGGCGATGCGCACTCAACGTTACAACAATGGCGGATGAAGGAGAGCATGAACAGCGATTATCTTTACTGGCGCGGTTATACGGCCCGGTAAAGATATCGGAATAATAAATAGGTCGCTTACTCGCTAGCAGGGCCGCATTTCAAATCGGTGATAAGGACGAGGTGGCTGCCTGCTCAATATATAACATAGTTATATGCATTGTAGCCTAACCCCTTCAACAGCTAGGATAATCAGTGTGGCTTCAACATACCTCGTGCTATTTCCTTCAAGCCGAACTTCCTCCTGATGCTCTTGACTATCGAAGGGCTAACTGTACCTCCTCCAATGAGGAGTTTTGAGAGGCCTTCCGTGCTGAAGTGGTCATACTGTGGCCACTGATCAAGCTGGCGTAGTGACGAGGGGTAGGCCGCCGTTGTCGTCACCTGTTCAAAAAGGAAATCATTGTACACACAGAAAAAGTTGCAATTTTTTGTGCGTCTGAAACATATGTACATCTGCATATCTCTAAAGCTTTTTCTTCAAGATAGAGAAAGCCGTCTTCTTGCGCTGGCAGTTGCCACAACAAAATGTGTTAAAACAAAAGCGACAAGCATTGTTTCACTCTTTGACTTACGCCAGCCCTCAGTTGTTGGTTAGACGTCTAGCGCTGAGAACAAAGAATGTAGGGTCGAATTCACAAAACTTCTCTTTCGTAAGCTCGCTTTCTCATTGGTCGGCCGGCTTCGCTCATGATATATCCCGCATCGTGATTAGCTGAAATGTTCTCCTACCAAAATTTATGCGTAGGACATTTTTGTGAATGCGAACCCTAAGCTTTTTCTGCGACTTTCTTACTTCTCTTAAAACTTTCGAACTGAGGGCATGTTAGAACACGTTTGTTTTTACTCCTAGATACAGCGACATTCAAATAAATTTTGCCACGCGACCAGTGTAAATAAGAAAAGCCACAGTTTCGCCGCAACGGCGAAGAAATTGGAATGTAACGCGAAGGACGGAAAGCAGCTCGAAATTTCCCGCGCGTCGCTCAAGCACAAAGGACGCACGAAAAGAACACACAGGGCGAGCGCGGTATATCAAGTGTCACAGTTACTTATTTCTGTTTCAACAGCGTGCTCCTTCAGCGCGGATATCGCGGTAAAAGCACAAGACATACAACCCCCCTGCTCCCTCCACGAGACGCACGCGGGCTTTTAGAGTGGTGTCAGCTTTTGAAAGGGCAGGTGCCGCCTCCTCGGCTTTGGCGGCACCGTGGCCGCCATTTTGAAGGCACTTCCACGTTGCTCAGAACATACCGATGAGAAGTGCATAATGGCCACAGATAGAGAAAATGAATTGTAGTTGATGTTACTTTGCACTGGCAGCACTAAGAAGTGTACAAACTGCATGCAAAGAGATGTCTTTTTTTGTAGATGTCCTTGTTTCAAAACTGGCTGGCACAGCATTAGAGACTTCCTTTGTTGTTGGCAGCAGCGAAGGATGAGACATCGACGATCGACGATCGCTTCCACTGCAGCATGAATCGTGAGACCCACACTGGACTGGCTCGTCGCCACGTCCTCGTTGTTTGCGATCGCGCCCTGGTAACTGCCGGTGGTGAAGAAGCGGAGAGCGCAAAGCACTTACAGCTCAACGAAAACAACAACAACGGTCGGGGCTGTTCTCGTGCCCGTACGCCGCCTCTCCAGGTCCTGGCGAAGCTCCCCTCACAGCCATCGTACAATGTCCTTCGTCAGGCATATGACGAAGTTGAAACAATTATTCGGTAATCGCAAAAACATCGCGGTGCTCGCGGAATGCTCGTTCTTCCTGCAGCTCCAACCACTACACGATGGAGGGCAGCGCCATTTTTCTTCGCCTATCTAGCGTTCTCTTGCGGCGAGAACCACAAGTTTGCACAAGTGAAATCAAATAACTACCTTTTATTTTTACAAAAAAGCTTTATATACAACACTATATAATATTACTAATGGAAAACATGCTTATAAAGTAACTCACGGAATGACATCTACACATAGGTATGTGAGGCGGCACATTGAACAAGCAACTCAGCTTACAACAATATGGCGGCCAATTTTGGGTACTTCGTCATTCCCACAATTTAAGCAGAAATTTGGCGGGATGCAACATCACGCAACGTCAAATTGACGCTACAAAAAGCGAGGTCCTGTGACGCAGTGAGCAGCATCCGTTCAATGTCCGATCGTGTTACAGACATAGCGGTTCTTCGTCAAGCGAGCAGTGGTTTCGATAAACCGCAATTTGGTCGTACGCACATCCTAGTACCATCTTTCGCCCTTATCTCTACGTGGTATAGTACGGCGAAACACTTGTTCGGAAAAAATTAACTAGTTTTTTTATCACGCTACGTCATCGCAAAATCCTGTGTCGTAGAGCTATTGGAGCGCCACATCACGAATGACCTTGCGTGACCAATCAAATCAGGCAACATGGCGGAATTTGACAATGTCCAGAATAACACCCCAAATCCGCTTATTATAAGCGAAACTGGCATCTCTGATTCTAGGTCACAACCAAAGAAGTTTTTATGCCTGAATATCCACCTACATTTGTGCCGTCCGCAAGTGCACACGCTGTGGTCTATGGTGGCGCTGTGGCGTAGTCGCGAAAATTTGCAAGTTCGCAGTCAGCATTTTTTGCCGGTTTTCCCTACAACAGATTTTAGCACAAAACGCGAATTCCGTAGTACGCGTACATCTTGTCACTTCATCGCTTACACTACAATGGCGTAACTCTGACAGTTATAAACATCTGGGTCCCTCCGGATCTTTCTCGCGCATTATGCGGCAAATGAAGATAGTTTTAAATCACTGAACGTCAGATATCGAAAACATTGACCAAGGGGTTGCTATTTGCACGCTCTTCTTATCGATACCTTTAGTAACATGTTAATGCAACACACGCATTACCTTATGCATCTCGATGGCGGAGAAGATTGCACTAAAGTCGATCTTATCAAGAAGAACCACTTTACTTCCATGTCCGAGGTAGGCAAACACAAGCCAAAAGCCGCCGACATGCATAATTGGAGTTGATAAGAGGAAGACATCCCCCGTCTCAAATATGTGGTCGAGATACCTGCAAATGATCATGAAGCAAAGGCGATTAGCATTTTTTGTCGCGTTTATGTGAACGAAAAAAAAAAATCAGAGCTTGCATAATCGTCCTCTGTCTTAGGCCACTGTCGCGAACTCCATGTAAGAGCTTCCTGTTGATGTCTAAGCCGATGTTACACTGAACACAACAAAATGACTACCAAGATAGACACTAAAAACGGCGTCGCTTGGAAACAGGATGTTCCACAACCAATGTCACTCTCGTGATTGCTGACTAAAAAGAAAAGAAAAATGGACGAGAAAACGCTGCCGCGGCAGCTCACCTACTAGGAGCATCCCACGTGTAATCCAGGAACTTAGTTGGCTCAATTTCATTTCCATTATTTATCCTTTATTTATATCAATTAGTTCAAATTAACCTAGCTGCCCAGTGCTTTCTTGGTATCAATCTTTATTTGCTAAATACTGAAGGAAGAAATTATCTGGGCTCGGAACAGCAGCAAAAAATCAGGAGCTTCCCCAATCGGGCAAATGGGGGCACTTGGCGTGGGCGTGCCTGGCGCACTGCTTTTCTTTCTCTTTCTTTCTTTCTTTCTTTCTTTCTTTCTTTCTTTCTTTTTCTTTCTTTCTTTCTTTCTTTCTTTCTTCACAGGTAGTGGCCATCCCCGAAACTCTTTTTTCTGGTTGAATCTGCATGGCGTCTTTCATGCTCTTTCCAGCGTTCGCCAGCCTGTTGAAGGGCCCAACAAAAAGACCATCACGCGATCATGGAAACGTGGGTTAGGAATTCAATTTTCTCCAAGTCGGAGTGCAATTCCTAATATCCACCTTACGCGTTCTCCAGCAGATCGCTTTTAGTCCGCCAACACGAATTGTTTTAGTGAAGCGCCCATAGCAAGTGTACTACTTCCCAATTGCTTTTTGCGTCGTCGCTAGAACGCATTCGTATACTTCAGTTCACATTGAGCAAGCATGGGCGCGTGACCTAGTGTTCAAGGCTCTCGCTTTCGGACCTGCGGGACCCGGTTTCCAACCCTAACCCTGAAACGAAAATTTTTAAATAACAAGCATGTCTTAGCGGACCAAGGGTACATTGACAGTTTCTATCTGTGTATCTATCTATATATCTATCTTTCTAGCCGTCTATGTATTGGCGCTCTCGTGGTAGTCTCATCTGCTTCGTATATAGCAAAGTTTGCATAGGAGGACGCCAGAGTATGACGAACTCAATTTGCAGGTCATAACAGGAATAACGTGACATCCCTGTCGCGTACACCATAAAATCCTTTCTAGCATTCACGTGTGGGACATACCCACATACCGCCGCCCATGGTGTGCGGGCATGTGCCAGAAGTGATCTACCGTCCACACTTTTACGTGAATGACAAGACGCTTGTTCTGTAGACTGTAGACAAGATATATTTATAACAGCGGTTGCAGCGATTACAGGTTGAGCTCAGAGCCCGAGCGGTGACAGCTCTTGATCATCTTCGTCGGGCGCACACGCGCATGGTCCCAGAGACTGGCAATATGCATGGAAAGGAGGGGCGGCCCTCCTTTCCATTTTTTAAGGAGGGGCTGTATGTATGTGTGTATGAATGTATATAGAGGCCGCCGCCCTCTGAGCCCCCCCCCCCCGCCTCCAATGAAGGGAGACTTTAAGCCCTGGTCATGACGCGAAGAATTGAAGGCAAATGCCACGCACGGTAAAGCAGGGTCGCAGTCAGAGTGGTCTGAAGACACATACTTCGCAAGCATGTCTGTAAGTCTTCAATTCAGATGCTCCATGGGTCCGTTTGTCTGCGGATGGTACGACGTAGTAAGATTGTGCCTCGTTTCACATGATTGCCTGATGTGCGCTTACACTTTCGATAGAAAGTGCGGCCACGGTCCGTAAACAGCTGGCGTGGAGTTCCATGTTGCAAAATCACGTCGCGTAGAAGGACATCGGCGACATCTGTGGCGCCGCTTGTTGGAAGAGCTCGTGTGATGACGATGCGCGTGGAAAGACAGAGGAAGACAGAGGAAAAGGGCCAAGTAGGTCTAAGTTAACGCGAAAGAACGGTTCTAACGAAATGTCAAGTGGTTGAAGGCACCCGGCGGGAAGCGTCGATGGTGTTTTGCGGCGCTGGCATTTCTGACACGCTGCAACGTATCTTCTGATGGAGCGTGCAAGCCCTGGCCAAAAAGAAGCGCCAGCGGATCCGGTCGTATGCGCGCGACACACCAAGGTGACAGGCACTTGGAAGGTCGTGAAGTTCGTGGAGAACAGGCGAGCGGAGGTGTTTTGAAATAGGAAGCAGCAGGGCTGGTCCGTCCGGGTGAAATTTGGCAGTATAGAGCACCATATTGGAGGACGAATGAGCGATGGGACCGGTCGGAAGATGATGATCAAGGACGCATCACGACGTTGCTCGTCGGCGATGTGGGTCAATTGGGAAACGGAGAAGACGCAAGCATCGGTGCCGGTGTCAGAGATGGTGCTCGATTCACCAACCGGATAATGAGATAGACAATCTGTGTCCAGATGTAGGCGTCCAGGCTTGTACCTCACTGCATGTGTAGGTATATTCTGGCAATCTCAGAGCTTGCAGCGACCGAGCCGGCCAGTAGGATACTTTAGCGACGAAATCCAACAACGCGCATGATGATCCGTTATTACACAGAAATGCTTGCCATGTAAATATAGGCGGAACTTCAAGACTGCCCAGGCAAGTGCAAGGCATTCAAGCTTTGTAATTGAATAGTTGCGCTCTGCAGCTGTAAGGAGGCGGCTAGCGTAGGCGATAACGCGGTCGCGTCCCTGTTGGCGTTGGGCCACCAATTGGCCCGCAGCGCGTGCCGCCTTAGCGTTAACGTTGACACTGTACGCTAACGCTAATGTAAGCATTTTCCGCTATACTAAAAGTCCCTAATAGGTAGATATATCATGTTATCGGCCAGGGTTACGGTGGAGTGTGGCACAGTGATGTCGCGCGCCAGGAGGACATCAGGAAAAGGCGTGACGACGTAGTTACCGTGAAGCACGGGTGAAGTTGATGCCAATTCGACATTCGACGAACGTTAGGGCGTTATTCTGTGGTACAGAGGCTGTTCGGGAGTTCGGGGCGAGTATCTGGAATAAGAGGAAGATCCAAGCAAAGAGTGCCGAGACCTTGGAAACTTTAACGCGGCAGCGTGGTGGAGGAGCCTGTGTCGCAGAAAATGCGGTGACAGCGGCGGTGTCGATGGGTAAATATCCCGATCGAATCAAAGGAGCCGGTACCGAATCCAGGCATTCTGCATGACACTCAAATATTGTGCAATAGAGCCACGCCAGTGCTTCAAACTGCTTCGGAAAAACTGCCTATACAAGCATCATGTCTGGACAATGGCAAATGTGGTTGCAGTAGTGGCTGTCAGATAGAGACGCACAAAGCCTGTGTTCGATTCTCACTCAGACCAAATATTTTTTATTATATATTCATTTGCATCCATCTTGCATTTTCGCTCATTGACAACGCTGAGTTTTCGGTCACAACCAAAGACGCCGACACTGGTATTTCTTCAAAACAAGCTCTTTAACGCTAGCCCATTAAGAAGTGTATACTTCAGAAATTTAAATTGTATTTGAGGGGTTTGACTGAACATAACGCATATCGGATGAATAGTATTTTTCACAAGTACTGCATTGGCCATTCCGCGTAACAAAACACCGCATTTCACATTATTGTGGTGACGTAAATACGCCGTGTCAGCAATGATCCTACACGTAAACCTTTACTGAACATCGAAGTAAAGATCACCCCGCAATGAAATGCCCTAGCGCTTCGGAAAAGTTGCAATACAGCGTTTTTACGCATGGAGACGCGAGAAAACGCAATAACACGTATCAAGTACAGGTGTGTTTTTCATGGCGTATATAAAGTTGACGCAATTTACTTGAATTGGCATCAATGTGATTTTAGAAAGAACTGTTCATTTCTTACCCAAACGATATCACTTGAGTTATGAGGTTTCGGTGGGTCAGCTGTACACCTTTTGGCAAACCCGTGGTGCCACTTGAGTATATAATGCACAGTGTATTGTCAGGATTCGGGCTCAATAGTATATCGTTCTCATCGAGAACAGTTTGCTTCAATTGCGAGACACTGTGCGCTTCGTCACAGATCCCGTTGATCAGCACGAACTCCTGAAAAAGGATAGTTCGTTAAACTGAAGTTGGCTGATTACTTCACGCACACACAAAAACGCACACGGCCGCTCGCACGCACGCACGCACGCACGCACGCACACACACACACACACACACACACACACGCGCACACACACACACACACACACACACACACACACACACACACACAAACATGCCGTGTAAAGATGTTTTCTCTACGATACTGATATAGCTAAGTTTCTGCATTCAGATATTTGCGGAAAAGTAAATGTAATGCCACCAATAAAGTTTTCATGACGTCACGGGCATTGCTATGGAATTCACGTGTAGCAATGAAAGAAAAAAATTCAGGCAGGGCGCGTGGGCCTTCCAAGCCAACTTCCACCGAAGCCACTGCCTCCTGTTTCCTGCTCTCACTCCCGTTGTTCAGCACAATGAGCACTGGCGATATTAACTAGACAGATAATGAAAATCAGTACATGAATACGGAAAACTGTAAGCCTCGCAGTGGAGGCAACACGTATGCGAAGCGCGTGGCACGGTTAGATCCACCAAAAACGGGAGCCAGCTTGAGTCCATGAGTGAGCACAGGGGAAAGCGTGCGCCGAGGCCAGACATAGGGCGCCCCACTGCTCTATCATTTTTGTATGATCGCGTCTTCAACGTAGAACTCCTAACATCGCCTTGGATTAAACGCCCTTTTTTGTGGCACGGGAAGGCTGCTGGCAGGGCCGGAAAATTGTCACGCGATGCGCCTGCCCTGCTACGTTTTCCTTACTCTATGGTTGTGATTCTTGGTGGCGTTATTTTTCGAAGCAGCACACAGCACAGTTCGTTGGGTTATGCACAAAAATTTTCAAATTTCCCCTTTGTGCATGAAAAGCCGTCGCGTTTATAATCGCAATGGGATCGTTAGTCTAAACTCTCTAGATTACTTGGCGAACCGGAAAATAGGAAAATATTGGACATATAGCTAGTAAAACGAAACATCCATACAAATATTGAAAACGGTGTATTCACATATTTGGAAATACGCATACGCTTGCTTACGTCCATTGAACGTTACTTTGGGCGCACTAGTCTTAATGCACTACTGTTTCCTTCAGAATTTCAGTGAGTGGAACGCAAGAACAAGGGATGAATTTCTTAGAAGGATAATTTTCTTCGTCAAGAGTACCTTTACCTCTCATTTGCGGAGATCTCGAAGGAGCGACCTTAGGCGTCGTTCGTTTTCAAATAATGCTTGTTGATTGGTATTGTAAGAACCCTTGCACAATGTGAACTTTATGGACATCTGGGGGATGGTTATGTATAGTTGTATTAACATCAACAGCATCGTAGAAACCGTGAAATAATGTATTTCTCTAAGCCTTGCGCACCGGTCATTAATTACATGAGCGCGCAAGCAGAAGCAAGTTGTCCCGATTGTATTTGGACATACAGAAACTTACCTCAATAGATGCAATACCCTTGCAAGCCCGCCTCATTTCTGCAATATTTTCTAATTCACAGAAAATATATTTTGGTTTCGCATCCTCAATTTCGTAATGGATTTCACCTGAAAAGCAGAATAACAAGAAAAAAGCTGGCAGCGGCCGGAACTTGCAAAGATTGTTTTCCTTATGAAACCTCTCAGCGTGCCGTTGGCATTATTATTGTGTAAGTATCTGTAATGATATATATTCGTGTAATTTGACTATTATATTTACCAGGAAGTCCCCCCCCCCCGACAATAATTGCGGGGGTGTTACGTACCAAAACAAAGATATTGTCACGTGGTCCAGAAAGAAAGATATTTTCAAAGATGTCATGTGGTCGTGACGTCGACGAAGACAGCAGCCGGCGTGTTCAAGATGAAACTCTTTATTTGGCCGAACTTGTGGCCGGGAAATGAAAACTCAAACTACAGCAATACACGCTGTACACTGATAGCGGCGAACAGGGCGTCGGCCGTCGACAAACTGCTCATGGCTGGGACGCGCCGTCTTTTACACCTCACGCATCGAACTTTCCAGTCTTATCACTGGTGGTCGCGCAAGCTCTGGAATAATCCAGACAATTCGCGTCCTGCGCGCAATCCTAACAAAGTAATCTCTATACAATCGCGAAGCTTCTCGGACACTGCGGCGCGGTCAGCGTCAGTGTTGCTAACCGTCCTTGCTGGTCCCCAAACCTGAATACATCAAAAACAAAACAAGATGCGGGCGTGGCATTGCCCCCCTCTGGTAAAGCATCGTCCCGATGCTTGTGACAGAATACAGAAGGGAAAAAACAAGTGCATGCACAGATTAATTACAATAACGAAGAAAAAGTAGTCCCCAGGTTCGCTAACGCGCATAAAACGGCTTAGGCGCACGACATGGACGACTTCAGGTTGTGCGCGGCGTCGCTGGGAGTTCGTAATGCGCTCCGGGATGACCTCGTAGTCAAGACCGCCTAGACGTCGAAGCACCTTGTATAGTCCGAAGTATCGTCGGAGGAGCTTCTCACTATGTCCCCGTCGGCGTATTGGCGTCCAGACCCACACACGGTCACCGGGTTGGTACTTGATGTGGCGTCGTTGAAGATTATAGTGATGGCAGTCGGCCCTCTGCTGGTTCTTGATGCACAAGTGGGCAAGTTGTCGGGCTTCTGCGCGCTGAAGGTAGACAGTCCCGTCGAGGTTTTCTTCGTCGGTGACGTTAGGTAGCATGGCGTCGAGCATTGTTGCCGGGTTCCTTCCGTAGACCAACTTGTAAGTCGTCATCTGCGTCGTTTCTTGTGCGGCTGTGTTGTATGCGAAGGTCACATACGGAACGATAGCATCCCAAGTCTTGTGCTCGACGGCGACGTATATGGCTAGCATGTCGGCGATGGTCTTATTTAGACGCTGGGTGAGGCCATTGGTCTGTGGGTGGTAGGCGGTTGTCTGGTAGTGACTTGTCTGGCTGTATCTCAAGATTGCCTGGGTTAGCTCCACAGTAAAGGCCGTACCTCTGTCAGTAATGAGGACCTCTGGGGCGCCGTGTCGCAGTACGATGTTCTCAACGAAAAACTTGGCTACATCAGCAGTACTGCCTTTGGGCAGGGCCCTGTCTCTGCGTAGCGGGTAAGGTAGTCGGTGGCTACGACGATCACGAAGAAGGTAGTCGGTGGCTACGATTTCTTTCCAGAATTCGACGTCGGGAACGGCCCCAACAAGTCCATCCCGATCTGCTGGAACGGTCGGCGAGGTGGCTCGATCGGCTGAAGGAAGCCCGCCGGTCTTGTTGGCGGTGTCTTGCGTCGCTGACAGTCTCGGCATGTCCTTACGTAGCGAGTAGCGTCGGCGGCAAGGCGCGGCCAGTAGCACTTTTCCTGTATTCTTGCCAGCGTTCGGGAAACACTGAGGTGTCCTGCTGTCGGGTCGACGTGCAGGGCCTCGAGGACTTCTGGTCACACTTCTGAAGGCACCACGAGAAGGTACTCGGCTCGATGCGGTGAGAAGTTCTTCTTATGGAGAACGCCGTTGCGTAAGAAAAACGACGCCAGTGCTCGCATGAACACTTTCGGAACGACGGCGTTCTTGCCCTCGAGGTATTCCATAAGGCCTCTGAGTTCCGGGTCGGATCGCTGTTGTTCAGCAAAGTCGTCGGCATTTATGGCTCCCAAGAAGTAGTCATCATCCTGGTCGTCTTGCGGCGGCGGGTCCACGGGGGCACAAGACAGGCAGTCGGCGTCAGAGTGTTTTCTTCTGAACTTGTAAACACGGTATTGTCGAGTTCTTGAAGTCTCAAGCTCCATCGTGCGAGACAACCTGAAGGGTCCTTCAGGTTAGCTAGCCAACACAGGGCGTGGTGGTCGCTCACAACAATGAAGGGCCTGCCGTAAATGTAGGGGCGAAACTTTGATGTAGCCCAGCTTATGGCAAGGCACACTTTTTCTGTCGTAGAATAGTTGGCTTCCGCCTTTGATAGTGACCGGATGGCATAGCTGATTAACCTTTCCAATCCGTCAGTCCTCTGCACAAGAACGGCGCCGACTCCTACATTGCTTGCGTCGGTGTGCACTACTGTTTGGGCGTTTTCGTCGAAATGCGCGAGTAACGGAGGCGCCTGCAGGTGTCGTTTTAGTTCTGGAAATGCTTCCTCCTGCGGCGTTTCCCACTTGAACTCGACGTCGGTCCTGGTAAGGTTAGTAAGTGGCTCGGCGATGCGGGCAAAGTTTTTGACGAACCGCTTGTAATAGGCACACAGGCCGAGAAATCGACGCACGGCCTTCTTGTCGGCAGATGGCGGGAATGTAGCGATGGCGACTGTCTTCTGCTGGCCAGGGCGTACTCCGGACTTGCTTATCACGGGTCCCAAGAACAAGAGCTCCTCGTACGCAAAGCAACAATTTTCTGGCTTCAGGGTGAGTCCAGAGCTCTTTATTGCTTGAAGTACAGCTTCAAGCCGCCGTAGGTGTTCGTCGACGTTTGAAGCAAACACCACGACCTCGTCCAAGTACACGAGGCAAGTCTGCCACTTCAAGCCAGCCAGTACTGTGTCCATGACACGTTGGCAAGTCGCGGGTGCCGAGCAAAGAGAAAAGGGCATGACCTTGAACTCGAACAGGCCGTCTGGTGTTACGAAGGCAGTCTTTTCTCGGTCTCTCTCGTCGACTTCGATTTGCCAGTAGCCGGTCTTGAGATCCATCGACGAAAAGTACTTGGCGTTCTGGAGTCGATCTAGGGCGTTGTCTATTCGTAAGAGAAGGTACACGTCCTTCTTCGTGACCTTGTTCAGGCGACGATAGTCGGCGCAAAAACGTAGTGTTCAATCCTTCTTCCTCACTAACACCACAGGTGATGCTCACGGACTCTTGGACGGCTGGGTGATGTCGTCGCGTAGCATTTCGTCGACCTGCTTCTTGACGGGCTCGCGTTCTCGCGTCGAAACTCGGTACGGGCTCTGACGGATTGGTCTGGCACTTTCTTCTGTCATGATGCTATGTTCCGCGACTGGGGTCTGCCGAATTCTTGACGACGACAAGAAGCAGTTCTTGAATTGTAGGAGCAGTGCCTTTAGCTGGTCTTGCTTGTGCTTCGGGATGCTCGGGTTGATGTCGAAATCAGGTTGGGTTCGTCGAATCTGTCGAAGCAGGTTCGGTAGCTTCGAAGAGGGCGAAAGCATTGCTGGCTTCCACGAATTCGTGGATGTAGGCGACCGTCGTACCAATGTTGAGGTGCCTGTATTCGTGACTAAAGTTTGTGAGCACTACCATCGCTTTGCCATCACGTAGCTGGGCTATGCCTCTTGCGACGCAAATCTGACGGTTCAGAAGTAGGTGCTGATCGCCCTCGATGACACCTTCAAGGTCTGCGGGTTCTTCGGTGCCGACGGAATTGATGATGCCGAAGAGAGGCGGAATGGTGACGTGCTCCTCTATCACATTCAATACGGGGTTTCCTGGCGTCGTGTGTGGCGGCAGCGTTTTTTCTGAGGTTATTGTTATTGACTCAGACCTCAGATCGATGACGGCGCCGTGGTGGCTTGGGAAGTCCATCCCAAGAATCACATCCCTGGAGCAATGCTGTAAGGTTACAAAGCTCGCAGGATAAGTCCGGTTATTGATGGTGACTATTGCGGCGCAAACTCCAGCCGGAGTTATTAGATGGCCCCCAGCGGTCCGGATTTCGGGGCCTTGCCAAGCGGTCCTAACTTTCTTCAACCTTGTGGCGGATGGTCCGCTGACGACGCAATAGTCAGCCCCAGTGTCGACGAGAGCGGTGACGTTGTGGCCGTCGAATAGCACGTCGATGTCTCTAATCCGCCGTCTTGCGTTGCGGTTAAATCGCGGCGTCGCGTCACGGCTAGGTCGACTTGTCTAGCTGCTTCTACGTCGCGTCGACAGGTCTTCTTCAGGGACCGAGGTTTCGTCGTCAGGGCTTAGTCTGCTTCGCGTCGTGTTCTGCAGGTCTCGTCGCGTTGTCGTCGTCGGTGGCCGTGGAGCATCTTCGGCATTTCGTCGTACAGCAACCGCACCTCCATTGGGTTGCTGCCCTTAGTTTCCCGGATACGGTCTAGGCGACCAGCCCCGGTTTGGGCCAGTGTGCTGCCGACGGTGCGGTGACATGTAGCGGCCGAGGGACGGCGAGCGGGAAGGTCGTCGTTCTTGCCAATGTGTTCCGGTGAGGTAGTCGTCGATGTCACGAGGCCGTTCGCCTGGCTGCGGGCGCGGCGCGTTGACGGCGAATCCGTGTAGCCCCATCTGTCGGTACTGGCAGCGGCGGTACATGTGGCCGGCCTCCCCGCAGTGGTAGCAGAGCGGGTGGTTGTCAGGGGCGCGCCAAACGTCGGTCTTCCTTGGCGCGTAGCGCGGGGCATAGCGCTGGGCAAGAGGAGGACGGTAGGGTGTCCATGATGGTGGCCGTGGCGGAACTGCTGCGGCGGCGCAGCGTCTTTACGTGGTCGATGAGCGGGGGCGTTGCGTCGGGCTGCAGCAGCACAGTTGGTTGCTTTTGGCTCAGGCTGCGCTGGTCCAGGTGCTCCCAATAATTGCTAGATTTTCTGGCGTACGACGTCGGCGATCGGGTCCAGTTGAGGCTGGGAGGAGGGCAAGAATTTACGCAGCTCCTCCCGCACGATAGCTCTGATGGTGTCATGCAGGTCATCAGATTGCAGCGCGTGAACCTCCCCGTAGGTCATCGTAGGAATGCGGCGGTTGTACTGCCTCGTACGCATTTCCAGCGTGTCCGCCGCGGTGGTATAGCGGCTACGGTGCTCGGCTGCTGACCCGAAGGTCGCGTGTTCGATCCCGGCCGCGGCGGTCTCATTTCGATGGAGGCGAAATGGTAGAGGCCCGTGTACTTAGATTTAGGTGCACGTTAAAGAACACCAGATGGTCGAAATTTCCGGAGCCCTCCTCTACGGCGACGCTCATAATCATATCGTGGTTTTGGGACGTAAAACTCCAGACATTATTACTTCCAGCATCTTCTCAGTCGCTGTTATTTCCGTCAGGAATTCTTGGACGGTCTTGGGTGGGTTACGCATCAGCCCAGCGAAGAGTTCTTGCTTGACCCCTCGCATGAGGAAGCGGACTTTCTTTTCCTCGAGCATTTCGGGGTCAGCGTGGCGAAACAGCCGGGTCAGTTAATTGCTTCCGTGAAGATGGCCACGCTTTCGTTCGGGTGTTGCGCCCGTGTCTCTAACAAGGCCGCGGCCCTTTCTTTTCGGACGACGCTCGTGACCGTCGCCGAAAATTGCCGCGAAAGAGCTCGCAGGTACGGGGTGCGGACTCCCGATTGTCGTACCAGGCCCTTGCTGCGTCTTCCAAGTAAAAGTACACGAGGCCCAGGTTATCGTCGGAGTTCCAGTTGTTAAACGTCGAGACCCTTTCAAACGTCTCCAGCCAGGTCTCGAGGTCTTCACAAGGTGAACCACGGAATGTCGGCGGCTCCCTGGCTGCATCACTACCGCTGCAGGGAACACTGCGGCCGTCATTGCGCTTGTTGCCTTCGTCGCCGTGGCTCTAGGTTTGTCCGGTAGGGGTCCGTATTGTGGGGAGTATTCCTTTCAGCCTGTGGCTGGCTCGACTGTCGCTGACGGTGTCAGTGTCTTCTTCGCGACGGGGGCTGGGTTCACGGCTTTACGGGGGCGTCCAGTACATGAACTAGCAGCACCTCCAGCAGATGTCACGTGGTCGTGACGTCGGCGAAGGCAGCAGTCAGCACGTCAGAGATGAAACTCTTTATTTGGCCGAATTCTTGCCGGGAACCTGAAAGTGAAACTACAGCAATACACTGATAGCGGCGAACAGAGCGTCGACTGTCGATCAATGCTGATGGCTGGGACGCGCCGTCTTTTATACATCATGCATCGAACTTTCCAGTCTTATCACTGGTGGTTGCGCAAGTTTCGGAATAATCTAGACTATTCGCGTCCTGCGAGAAATCTTAACAAAATGATCTACTACAATCGCGAAGCTTCTCGAACACTGCGGCACGGCCAGTGCCGAGCGTTGCTAACCATCCTTGCTGGTCAAACCCGAATACATCAAAATAAAACAGGAAGCGGGCGTGGCAATAGTGCAGAAATGTGTCGCAGATGCTGAGAAAAAAATTTGCAGTGGCTTAGCTCGGCTATGCCAGGATATACGTAGCGTTAGCAAACATTCAGCTGATTATTCTCAGCTGTCCGGATTGTCTAGGATTATTAGCCTTCTTCTGTTCATTCTTCGTACGCTGAACCGCTCATTGCCAGGCAACTACTTCGGGATCCGATGAGATACGCTTCTCTGCTCTTCTGCGCCGTTGAGCAGCATTTGCGCTCTCCTTCTTTATGACGTTACGCACCTGCAAACGCTACTCAGAGGTGCTATCAAGCGGCTCCAGCGCAGTGTCAGACGGCGACTGCACAGCGAAGGCGAATAGCTGCGCGCGCACCGGCGCCAGTGCGTCTGCCATGGCTACGACGTCACGCCTCTCGAATGCGCAGACCAGCAGCGGCGAGTCGCGAGGCGGCGGTGGCGGAGTCTTCGCACGCGCCGGCGCCAGTGTGAGTGGCGTGGCTACGACGCCACTCCTCCCGAACGCGCAGACCAGCAGCGGCGAGACGCGCGCGGCGGTGGCGGAAAGCGCGTGACATGCCGGCTCCGGTGAGCCAGCTGTGTGACATCGCTGATCCTCGCGCATGCGCAGCACGGCTCATGAGGATCCACGCGAAATCGGCTCCGGCTAGGCAAGTGTAGCTAACACTACAAAACGCACCATCTGCTCTTGGTCGTTGCGTCATCCTTCCGAGGCGGCACGAAACCCGCGCCGCGAAAGTGACCTGAGCTTGCCTTTCGTTGAAGACGGCAGTTTCGTCATTCGCGTGCACACATTTAACAATGAATGCGGTCGCGCCTTGGCATTATTGGCGTAGGCAGAAATTCGTTTCGGGGGGGGGGGGGGGGGGGCACCCTCTTAATCCTACATGGGGCGCCACTGCTTACCATCGACTGCGAGAGAGCGTCTCTTGAACTATGAAGAACGTGCCCGTCTAGAGATGCAGCCGCAATGGAAACGTGAGTCCAATCGATGCCACCGGGCTAAATGACTGACGAAGACTGTGCTAATTTTTACCGCCAGGATATTCATATGGTGAAGCCGAAAATGGCCGTCGGCAAGTTGGCTCCGTGCAGCATAGAGAACTTTTCCTTTCTCACTGGTTCTAACTCGGAAGAGCGCTTCCCGGTAGTGGCGGCAAGATTTCAACGGGATTTGGTCGGCAATTAGTTTGGGTACCTGTGTGGCGTGTGTGAACGTCTGTGGTTCATCGGCACCTTTCCATCATCTTCAGCATACGTGACCAACTGCAGCGTGACCGTGCGGCAACGATTATCCGGCTGTGTGTGTCATTGTACTTCCCTAAGCAAGTGCCAGAGTACGGGACGTGTCGCGCCTCGTTAATTAAGAAAGTTGTGCCCCGATTAACCACCACCAACGGCTTCGTGTAACCACCCATACAGGAGCACCTCACAAAAATAATCGTCGACGAATGGCTGGTGTCGCCGCGCCTTCCGTTCATGTGCATACGTCGCTTGACCCACGCCAATGGTCAGTATGGTATCAAGAGCCCGCTGTTCACAAATAATTTTAAATGTAATGGAACAAAACAAACACTTTCGTTGGTCTTCTAGTGGAAAGACTCATCTTTTTTTCTCATGAGCCACATAACGCCTCATTGTGCCCTGATACGAGCTACTGTTAAGCGAGTATGCACAGATTCCCCGGTGATCGATGAGAAGTGGGCGAAACGGAAAACGTGAATCTAAGAAAATCGGAAAAGCAGTAAAATGGCTGACTTCGCCTGATTTATGAATACATTTTACGGGTCATCTTTTCCATTTCATTCTAAGGTTCCGTGAACACAATGAAAGGTGGGCTGACGCAAACGTCCTGGTCCTCTTTTGTAAGACTGAAGGTCGCTAAAATGTGCCGGCTTCCGTTTTTGTTGAGAGCGAACAACAACTGCTGGTCGGTCGGAAAATGTTACGTGAGAGCAGCTTTTGCAGAACGCGGCAAAGCTTTTCGCCCGCAAAGGTAAGGAGTGTAACATCGGAGGCCACGCATGGATTTCGGGATCTGTGTTCCAGTTGGAGCAGCGTGCGAACAGCGATGCTTGAGAAAGGTACCCGGTTGTAGTACACGATTCATTTGTTATCAACCGTTTCGGTTGCCGAAATACGATGCGTCGCTTGATTGGTCTAATACTGATCGCATTAAGGCCGGCATTCATTGGCAATAGTGTTCTTCCGAGAATTTTTTGGGTCAACAAGCACGTACGAATTTTACGCAAACTGTCAAATAACGATCTATGATATATTGACAGGCACGTGGCATCTATTGCCAGCTACACCACTTCTGTATTTGTTGTCTTCTGCTGCCATTGTTGTGCTCCCTGCTAATAGTGTTCATGAAGGAATACGTGTAGCTTGCAACAATATGGAGCTTAGTTGTGCTCTGAGTGAAAATGAATTGAAGCCATTCAAAGTTTACATCGTCTTCAGAATACAGTCTAGTGAGAAGAGGAAATAAACTTGAAGATAAGTGATCCAGATTACCGATGACGGTTATGAATTTTCATAAAGAGGCAACAGTTGCATTTATACACTGTGATCCAAGTTTTCCAAGGCTAGGGCTTTTGACTGGGCAAAGCTCAGATTTAACATTGGGAAATTATATGTTGACGTCATAGGGATAGATTTGTTTCGTTGTTTTCTAGTAACTGCTGTCGGCGACACTGGTATCAGATAAATAATTCGGTCACAGATTTCCCTGGTCAGTGCACAGTGATGGTCAGATGATAACTTTTACAGCGCAGCTGTCGGTGGCTAGGATGGATGGATGGATGAAAAAAAACGTTATTGAGGTTCACTAGTCGCGCTAGTTTCCTAGCCATAGCGGGCCGCTCCCACGTTGGGACCGAAAAGCCTAGCTATTCGGCCACTTCGCGCGCTCGTTAGACTGTCCATAACTGTGCTTTTAATGTGAGACTGCGTAGAGCTACGTCACACCACTGTTCGATGTTGTCCTTGTCGCTGGGCATCACCGACCAACGCCATAGCATATGATTAAGATCTACGGTGTCATTGCATTTATCACATGTTGTACGAGTAGAGAACTCCGAATAGACCTCGTTCATGAATGGCGGATTCGGATTACGTTCATGTTTGTAACAGCCTTAGCGTAATGTGCTGAGCTCTATTTAGTTTATTGTGGGGAGGGGAGAAGACCCTGCGCCCTAGATATAAATGCTTCGCTAGCTCATTTTGAGAGAGAAGGTGGTCCCTGAAATCTGAAACCTCAGCATCTTCTCGCCTTGTATCGGGACGGTTGGCAAGTCATCGTGCAGCATTGTGGGCAGATCAGAAAATGCGCGTGGGCAAAATTGTTACAACCCATGCTAGCGAGTGCTTCCCGGGAGCCTCGGCAAGATTTCAACGGGAGTAGGTAAGGTACTTGTGCGGCGTTGGTATTCGTCTGTACTTCACCGGACACCTTTCCACCGTATCTAGCGCACATGGCCAGCTGCAGCGTGATAGTGCGGCGGCGGCGATCCAGCAGTGGGTGTCATGGGCTTGCCCCGAGCAGGTGTTGGTGTTTGCTATGTGTCGCGACCGGTTGCTTGAGGGAATTGTGCCTCTTTTCGTGACCACCAAGGATTACGTGTACCGATTAGCGTGATCACAGGGAGTCAGGAACTGCGCCTCGCCCCCTTACCTCCCCCAATGATCTGAAAGGGGCCTCCAGGTCTGCCTCATGCCTTTAATCTGTCGGGCCTGTGCCGTCACTGTTTAAGGTGCACGGTTATCGTCATGCAAGTTTTTGAGGAAACTGGCGGAAGAGGGTCCCTGATGTTGCCTTCCAAGAACACTTCCCACATTTGCCCCTGGAAGGCCGTGGACCAAAGACAGTCCATTCTGAGATGCATGTCATCACTTCAGTTCCATTTATACATACATCCCTTGCATTTTGCGCTTAAATTGATCTATGTGCTTCGCCATCACTCTGCATTCGGTACAACGGGGTGTGCACCCACATCCGCGGCAGTGAATACCGATGTGACCCTGCACATTGATGAAGTCCAGGGTCATTGTGGTGCTGCATTGTGGTGCTTAAGTCACCGGTCATTAAGGCATCTGCCGGTTTTTCCAACGTTACTACTATCCCACGTCAGTGGGACAGAATAAACGATCCGTACTGAGCAGGAGACGAATCATGTCCTGCGTTTGATGGAACAAGCAGGACCCTCGTGGTGGTTGCGCGCTGACCATTTTGCACAGCTTCTGAAGTGTCTCTGCAGCAAAGAAGACCACCTGCAAGTTGACGCACTCGCGTATCTTTTTCAACCTATGGGACACATTCTGCACATAGGGTCGCACAAAGAGCCGCTACTTGCCAGTGTCATCACGCTCACTTACCCAGCACTTACCAACCGGCCTACCAGGGAGTCAAAACTGCTCTGTAGGGTGTGAGGGCAGGCCTTTTTCAGAGCATTGTGTCTCTTTTCCTTATCGGCTATGCGCTGCTAATACCATCTTAATGGATCCTTACCAACGAGCCCAAGTTTCAGTTCTTACAAAAAGGGTCCGAATTTTCGTTTCGGGCTTAACAACGGATAGTCAAGGTTTATGTTTTTTATTGCCTTATAGATGTGCTGGAATTGATAGTCATACCTTGAAAAATTTTCTTGTAACAACGAAGCTCTTTAAGCTGTCCGTAACTGGTGTTCCGTCATAACAAAGCTACCATCATCATGAAGTAGCAGGCGCTCTCTTTGTTCTCTTAACAGCGGAGCTGTTTAGGCTATCGGTAACTTGTGCTTCGCTGTGCCATTCTTCTCAGGTGGGCATGAGCCACAGGAATTGGGTGAGCCCCACTACCGTGCGCAGCAGGTGCGAGTGTCAAAAGAAAACGAACACTTGAAAAAGAGAAAGAAAAACAAGATAGAAAATAGAGGCAAACAAAGAGCACAAGAGAGAGGGAAAAACGATAGAAAGAAAGGGGAACAGGAAAGCAGAAATAAAGGGAATAAACACATAAAAACATAAAAATGACAGAAGCACATAGACAGACAGAGAAAGACACAGAAAGAAAGTGGAAGCGATAAATATAGAGGAAGCGAGAAAGAAAGAAAAAGAAGTATGAAACGAGCGATAACCAGAAAGAATTAGAGTGAGAAAAAAAATAGAAAGAAGCAGATACAAAAGAGATACAAGAAACGGAGAAAAAGAGAAAGATAAGAAGAAATAAAGAAAACAATAAATAGAAACAAAAACACCATCTTCCCAAAGGGAAACCTGATGGGATGCGAAGCAGCAGCGTTGCGCATGGGTGGCGTCACGGGTTGAACGGCGCTAACGCGGGTGCTGCGGTGAGCGCTGGAAGATTCGTTTGAAGCGATGGCTGGCGTAGGTCTTGTCGCTTCTTCATAGTGGACACGGGCGCTGGACCGGAGCTGGCGCGCGTTTCGCCTTGACTACCGCGGCCTTGTGATCGGTGAAGTCCACGCTGAGAGGTTCCTGCAGACATGCGACGTCGAAGTTGGAAAAGACCAGATTGATGCACGTTCCCCTTATCGTGGTGGGTCGTTTCCGTTCAGCCGACACGCATTTCAGCGAGTGCACGTCACGCATGTAATCGACGAGCCATTCTCCTCCTCCTCCGCTGACGTCAACGTTGAAGTCTCCCGCGACTATAACACTCGATGTGCGCTCGAGCGTTGGAAGCGGTGGAGAGGGTGAAGCGAGAGAGAGGTGAGACGTACAGACATGTTTCAATATGCGCGCGTCAGGTTTATTGCGCGTAAACCGACGAGTCGGCGGTGTAGCGAGCGGCGGTCGCGGTAGCGGAGCGAGCAGCGGTAGCGGCAGGTGTTGCGGGCGAACGGACGAGGCGGCAGCTGCGGGCGCTGCGGCGAGCGCGCGGCAGGCGAGGGAGAGAGTGACGTTAGCGTGCACTGCGAGGGGAGCGTGACGTCAACGCGCAGCTGTGGCGTGACCTACTTGGCACCGCTCCGACACCTGCGGCGAGGGGAGCGCGTTGCGGCGCGTTCGTACGGACGCACGGAGGGACAGCGTTACACAGACTAGTCAAAGAGCTGCTTCGCATCTAATACTGCTGCCCAGCTCCGCTCTTGCTTCGGGCTTGGCACCACCATTACGAAGCTGCCATAATTTTTTCGTTTACTATTTCCTATTCCATTTCCTCAAAGCCGCGAAAAGCTTTGCACTTACTTTTTGTGCTTCTATATGCGTGTTTCTATATGCCAACCAAATCAGCTGAATTAATTAGTGATAAAGCAACGTGATTCTGCTGTGAGTGTTCGCAAAGGAATACAAGGGGATTGAGTTGTCACAGAATGACTCTTGTCGTAGATCATTTGGTTAGCAAAGCTTGGAAAGCAGTGCTAAATATTTGCAGCCTTCCTTATTAAGTTTGTCAAGCGGCTGCCATGTGGTCACACAGGAGAATGTTCTAGCATGACATTAATTTTTCATGACATCCGCTGGGTGGTGTGTCAATACGCTGATAGCGTTCACTAAAAATCGTAAAAAAAGCCAGCTTATGTGCTAACGTAACTGAAATCTGATCATCAGGATTAGGCTAGCATGTGAATCAGATAAACGTACAGTCTCGACGGAAAAAGACTGGCACAAGTGACCGGTGGTCGGAGCGGTAACATTGCGACACGCGGCGCTGTTTTTTCCGAGCACGCCGACATCGAGAGTGCGAAGCACATTTCATTTTTCATAGCAGGGATGGCTGGCAGAAAGCATTCCAACAAACAGCTTTTTCAAGGCAACAGCCATAAAAATACGGTTGCTCGCAACTCCAGCAAAAAGAGATAAATCAAATAAAAAAAAGAAATCATGTGCATAGCCACATCTGCCGATAAGCAATGAACAAGCGCATCTTTAAGATGTGGGCTTTCGGATGAGCCAACCGCAAGATTAGGCTGCTTTCCACCGGACCGCCGGCCACCGTTGCTTTGGAAAATGGAATGTGCTTGGCCATCTCGCTATCGGCGTGCTCGTGAGCAATAGCACCGCGTGTCGCGATTTTGTGGCTCCGGGCGCCGGTCTCTTGTGCAAACCTTTTACCGTTGAGACTGTACGTCGAGGTTTCACTGGTTAGCTTACGGAGCTAGTATACTGCAACCATGCGCAATATATTAGCGAACCAAGAAGACGTCAAAAAACAAATCTTACGCATGGTATAGCACTGACAAGAAGTCAAATTCTGTATGGTAACTCGTTATCCTGAAAAAAAAACGAGCAAACAAACCTTGGGTAAGGCTGCCCTTGCAGAGCATTCCACTGCCACCGGCGAAAAACGTCCCGCACATGGCCACCACCAGCTCGCTACTATTGGGCCCATAGAATGCGACTACGTCCCCTGTGCACAGTCCCATCCTACGGAGACCGGCAGCCACGCGTCGACTGGCATCGAGTAGCCCTCCAAATGTGTACTTCGTGTCCGTGGCGGCGTCAACCTGTAAGTCAGGACAGACATCATAGAACAGCTTCCTGTTATATTATGCGATAAAAACGGAATTTATTGTGTGCCTAATTAGGTTCAGGTCTTGTGACCTGGGCTGTGAAATAAACTTATTGTGCTTCTTACGGAACATCACGGTTATGACGACGGAAAAATATGCCGGAAGCTTCTGTGTAATGGCTGGAGCGATAAATTGTGCACTCTTATTATGTAGCAGCCTTGCTAAGCTAAAAAATAAGCAAGAACAAAAGACGGGTGTAGCGACAAACTTCGATTCCACCGCATTTAGTGATGTGAACTGACCGACTTAAATAGCGAATGTTCGAGGTTCGTGAAACTTTTATCGGTAACGATGCACTCGGCACATATTATGCTAAATAACCGAAGTCTCAACCCAGTAAGCTTGAGGGTCATTCGTTCCACGACAACACCCAAAATACTACAGAAAAACAAACTCGAATTCCTGCAGTCACACGATTTATTGACGCTGAAGGTTCCACGCACAGTTGAACCAATGAAACTTACACAACTGTCGCTAATATTATTTCACATAACACCAGAAAACTAACGATTATAAAATCAATGTTTCGAATATAATTCGGTTGGTGACGTCAGGGTTGAAGTAAATCATGGTTACTGGCAGAGTGTGTAAACAACTTTAGACTTCGTCGATTGGCAAGATTCCCTTAGGCGCCAATGTAGTATTACAGGAGAATTTGATCCGTCTGAACAGATCGAGTGTTTGTCTGCAGTCTTCCTTTAAAATGTTTATACACGCGCATGTTCCAGTTTTCTTGAACTTTCACATTTCGAGAAAATAATGTAATGGTCATAAGAGAAATAGTTCATCACCGCATTGCTGTAGCTATTCTTTCTGAATGCTCAATGAATTTCATCGGCATTTTGAGAAATGTGATCACAGAAAAAAGGAGCAAAAACTCCCTCGGCGTGTTTCTGCCGCCGGTGTCCGCGCCGCCGTGATGTTTCGTATAACGTCCAAATCTATAACATCGCACCGCGCGTCGTATGTTCTATGTGCGAGTGAAAGCGTGCGACCGCTGGCGAAGAACGCTCAAGGCCAAACCAGATGGAGTGATTCTCCCGTGGAGCGGCGGCGGCTCGCCTCCCCACGTCCTCCCCCGCGTGGCCGGCAGCCGAAACAGGGCTCTTCGTTGGCGACCCAACTGGGGTCGTTGGCCGCCGGCGGCGGGCCGCGCGCCGGAAGTGGCGAGCTCTGTGGGCTGCGTGGGCCAGTCAGCGCTCGACTGCAGCCGACTTCCGACCGCCAAAATGTGAAGCGCCTACTAAAAATGACTACGACCATAAAATCTGCGCGCTTCGTGAAAATAACAGATTCATAGCAGCCATCCAGATGCGCCTGATATTGTGGGATTGTGTACAGGCCGACGACAATATTATTCTTGAAAAGAGCAGCCTTTCGCACTAGATTAAAGCGCAGATTCGAAGTGACTCTGATGATAAGTTGAAGGTGTGGTCTTACCAAATTTTGAGGCTATAAAAAGCCTGCTGCAGAGTTCCTCTTATATGCAAGGGCACTCAGCACGAAGTGTTGGACACATCAAACGTTTAGAATATGTTTTCATTCACTTCCAAAGTGTGCCTAAATGCTCCTTCTAACGATGGAGGCCCATCGCTAGCACCGACTTCATTGTCAACGACTTCATTGACACCGACTTCATTGTGTAGGAAGCGTAACGAAAACTATAGTGACGTCACACCACATTACAGTGATGTGCAATGAGCGGTGACACAGCTCCATTGCACAGTGCAAGCCAAGGGAGCATCGGCTGTGAACTGCACTCATTGTTTCTGAGCTTGTTGCCCAAAATAGCCAAATTTGCTCGCACTTCGCAATGTGCTTGGCATCGTGACGCGGAGCTGCGAAAGCGACACTAGAGAAGTTCAGTTCATTCTCACACTTATTTGCTTTAGCATGCCGGGCTGCTGTAGCCGTAAACGTGAAAGGCGGGATAGGTGTGGCCACCTGGTGGCGCTGAGTTGAACCAAGCAAGCACAAATTGTTGTTGCATAAACGTAATGCATACTACTTTTCTGCTGCTTTAAATTCTCGGCAGCGGTGTGCTCCGAATGCGTTGCCTTTTAAAACATTTTTTTCACCCCGGTCACTCAGCGAAAACAAACGTACCTTAGTTGTGGTTACACGAATCGTCACAAGATGTCGATACCATCATCCGGTACTTCGGAAACATCTCTGCGTACACTATTGAAATACCGTACACGCTAACATTCCCTTTCAAATCATTTTAGTGAGTGTGGAAGGCATCCGGACGGTTGCTCGCGTGTGTGTGCGAGAGCACACGATGCAGCACTGCGTGCGTCACTGCTTTGCGGGCCTACGTGCTCAAGCTTCCTACACAGTGACGTCAGTGTCCAACTCGGCGCCCAGTAAGCGAAACCGAAAGTAGTTCACATAAATAAGGCGGTATTCAATTATTTAGCTGAAATACATGAATCTTGCCGCGTGTATCATGCTTCCTGGAGCAATCAGAAATCTTTGCAACAAATAACCCGCAAGCCACAAATTTGATGACGCCACCGCTTTAACGATCATTACGGCACCTTTATTGACGTATGCCATTTGTTTACACCGGCGCGCGCTGTTACAGTGGCTGGTAACGTGTGCTATATGCTGTTCTCCATAAAGCTGAAGCCGAATTGCATTAAGCGCTTCTACGTAATGTTGTCATTCGAAATAGCCACTCGGGGCGAGTATCCTAACCTCTTTCTTGTTTAACAATTGATTGTGCCTCTTCGTTCGGAGTCGGGGTCGGGCTGTCGGTGCAGTCCACTCTCGACCCAAGCGCAGTACGTGCCAGGGTTGCCAGGTTGTTCTACTTTGCGCCATTTTGGCTACATTTTTAGGCCGGTGGCGATGAAAAAAACGCCTTGGCTACTTGGATATTTCTTAGCTACTTTCTTGTTCGATCAATTTTAACCGAACAATCAATATGTGACACCGCTGTTGTTGGAGTACGCGATGTGAAAAGGCGGCCAATGCGTGTTCCTGGCTCCCGAAATTTGATTTGGCACTTCCAATGCACAAAAGAAAATACTCTTGAAGGCGAGGCGCGGACTCGGGGGAAAACTGCGCATTGAGCCTCAATTTGCAGACCACCTTCATTGATGTACGCGACTCTAAACCATAATTGGATGTGAACAGGACAATCTAACAGGACATTCTACAAATTGACATTAGAAATCGGATATCCGACAAACTACTCGTGTCATTTGTTACTTTTAGGTACGGACCGCGACTCAGGAATATAGTTGTACGAGGTGAGCGCACAAAAAGACACAGACAAAAGAAGAGACGTACAGGCACTGCAGCTACTCACAACGATTGTTGATAGTAGCGCGAGTGTGTGTACGTCTCTTCTTTTGTCCGTGACCGTTTGTGCGCTCACCTCGTACAAGTACGACCAACCAACAAGCCCGCATCGCCACTTTCGTCTAATTCAGGAATATAAACTGATGGCACTTCGGCATCACGCGAGAGTTACTGCGAAAATGACTGCAGTTTAGGTCTCAAGCCCCACAACTGTGATTTTGAACGTACCCATTTTTATTGTCGCCACATGGCTGTTACTTCAAGACCTTTTAAGGAAAGTCGCGCGAGACGCGTTAAGAGTGGCATATTTCCAACAGCGCAAGCAACGTCGTCATCCTGCATGACATTATTGCTAAAATGAACAATTTATGCTTGAATGTCAGCAATTCTGATTGTGAAAGGTTCAAGCTCTAGTTATTCACATTTTCGCCAAAAGGCTTTTGCACTTAGTCATTGAAATGAAAACGTCGCAGTCGTTTCTACACACGCATGGCTACGTTTGGCTACTTCTCCTCCTTTGGCTAAAGTTAGCTGTTTTTGATCTTTTCGACGTGGCAATCCTGGTGCGTGCAATTTTAGCGGCGCGGCATGGACGAATGCGAGGAATTAGCTGTCAGAAAATTACTGTGTCATAAAAATGTTCGCTATCAGTAACTCGATGACGTTGACGTTTCTGAAGGATACAATAAGTTTATTTACATTATTTACAACTGGGGTACGAGAGCTGAGGATCTTTCATTCTTCGTTGTTCGGTTGAAGGGTAAGGCGGGGCAAAATGAGACGCGGGGCAAAACGCGACATTTTGACTTTGCCGCCCTCTATAGCTAATACAAAAAGCACCTTTTCTTTGTTTCTCTATTTCAGCGATAGGTGCCGGTAGTTTTCGACGTTTTTTGTGTAAAAGTTGATGATTGTTCACAGCGGTCGCACGGGAAAAATTGCGCCGCTGATGTCAGTGTGTTCGTGACCTGCCAAAAAGGGGCGAAATTCTTCTCGGTCAAATTTTCGGATCCGTGCATGAAGCTACTCCGGTGTCAGTACAACAACGTAAGTATTTATATTGTTACTTTATACCACTAGCTACATTCCAACAAAAGTTTAGCTCATTTGGTGCCGTGGGCCAAAGGGCAAATGTTTTAAAATTCGGGCACGTGAGAGGGGCAAAACGCGACAAAAATGCATTGAATTGCCTTATAGAGTGTCTTTTACGCTCCATTTATTTACGCCCATTATATATAATAGTTTTTTGTTTCGGATGGTACAGACGTACAAGTGAATATCATGTAGAGTTTCCTGGGAGGAGAGCGACATGAAAAATGCACTGAATGCTTTTCAGGTGTTTCGGAGCAACACAACGTCAGGTTCTGTTTGGATTCAATGCTTGGAGTGCAAAGACTGGGCTCATGAAGACTGCGTGGAGGCCGACGGAGTGAACTTGAAGTACTTCTACTGCAAGAACTCAAAGGATAAAATTTTTTCACGCTGTCTCGTTTTGCTTCACGCAGCGTCTCGTTTTGCCCCGCAGGTTGGGGCAAAATGAGACATCTGGTGCATTTTTTGTTTCTTTTTAAAATAAACTTTTGAACAGTCGCAACATCGCCATATTTATGTTGCACAAACCTTGTACCCAAAAGAAAGTTCCTGCATTGGTGTTTTATGGTAACGAGTGAAATAAAATAAAATATTCGCTATTTTCAAATTTTTGTCGCATTTTGCCCCGCCCTATCCTAATTATAGAGGATTGCGTAGCGCCCTCCACTACGGCGTCTCTCATAATCATGTCGTGGTTTTGGGACGTTAAACCTCAAATAATAATTAATTAATTAATTAGGATTGCGTAGCTTTGTGCGTGCTGGTGTCACGGCTCGGCTTGCGATGAAGGGATAGAGAGCACGATGGCCGCCCCCCTATTCACTGAAGTGCGTTGGGGGGGGGGGCGCAAAGTGAGCCCCACACATTGACATAATAGGAAGGAAGGGGGCGCTGCGACGAACCTTCGCCCCCCGTGAAGGGGAACCTTGCGCACGCCTATGCGGATGATCGTGAGATCGAATCCTGGCCGCAGCGACCGCATTTCGATGGAGGCGAAATGCTACAAGCCCGTGTACTTGGATTCGGGCGCACGTCAAAGAACCCCTGGTGGTCGAAACTTGTGCTCTCCACTACGGCGTCCCTCATAAGCATATCATGGTTTTGAGACCAAAAACCCCAATAATTATTATCACACTTATTTCTTCACACACTAGAGAGTTTACACGAGGATGTAGAGGCGTCGTTTATTAAGTTCGAAATTCCCCTTAGCTGCAGTAGCTCTTACTAAGGCTAAGAGACGGTTGTATACTTCAGAGAATAATTGGGCATAAAATGTCGTGAAGTGAAGGACAACAACCTAATCTTTAGTTGTATTGTCATGGTCGTACGTACATGCATTCCCAAATATCATATTATAACAGTTTCATGGAGGCAAAACAGTGCAGAAAGTGTTATGGTTAAAGCTTCCCGTCTCAGTCCATAAGTGATCATACTGTATTCGGTTACCTTATGCAGAAGAATGAAACGTCATGCTTAGTTATATTTTGATTAGGCACTCATGTGTTATTGACTGACGGATGGTTGCACTATTCGTGGACTGGGGTAGATGAGCGTTGGTTTACCTCCTTTTGTAGCTCAGTGCAACTTTTCTGTTGATAGTGTTTGAGTCATCTGTTTCCTTTCACTGGTGTGCGTTAAGCCGGGCTCAGACTACAGTCGCATCTGTCATAAGGGTCGTAGCGCGTAACAGCTGCATCGTCAGTTTGCGTTGCTAACGACCTAGTATGCTCAAATTGAGCTTTTCGGTAAGGTACGCTTCTTACGGCGCGCCAATGCCCGTTCTGAAAGTGCTTTGTGTCCTCGCTACAATTGCTGCAACCTAGCAAGGTTCGCGTGTTTGGCCTTGGCTGGGCTGGCTGGACTAAAGAGGATACGTGACTTGCGCCGCTTTCATTAACGCATGTCGCGTCTGCCCTCTAGTCCGCCCGAATTGTGGCTAGGGCGGCCAATTTGGTTTCTATGAACGCCTGTTCTGCCTTCCTGAAACGACTTGGAACATCGCTATACGAGAGCAAAAAAATCAATTCTCAACGCTACAAAGGTATCCTACTAAGTTATGCCGGCGTTTTCACCAACCAATACGCGCATCCCGGCAGACACTGTATGCTGCAGCAAGTATCTGGCTTGAAGGTTTTGCAGCTCGTGCACTGTCAGCGGTCGTTCATCTGCAAAATTCCAACCTCTCTCAAAATTGCAGCCAGGCGTCGTTCTGCAGCTGCTTGTCGCGGTACGATTTCAGACGCTGGTCGTACAATGCGGGCCTCTGCCGCACTTCTACAAGTATTGCATCACTGCACAGCGAACACGCTTCAGCACGGGTCATGGTTACTGGCCACGGGCACACAACGCAATAAACACCGGCAAACCAACTGCACAGACACGCTACTGCATGACTTTAAAAACGCGCATGAAGGCGCGGAATCTGGGGGAGACGGAAGCCCCGTGAACGGAAAATGAAAAGCGAAACTGCTTTGCCCATTGGTCGTACGTAACGGTCGCATCAGTAGTTGCCGTAAAAGTCGCGGGCCCGCCAACATTTACGCCCCAAACGTTACGTACTTTACGCTAAATACGACGTCTGAACAAGCTCATTACGTTGTTTGCGTTTACGGCCGCGATCCTTACCGACGATACGTACGTTGCGCACAAAGTCTGAACACGGCTTTATACGCGTTAAGATCATGTAAGCGGAGGTTGTGTAAGTGCGAAGCCTGAGAACGCTGCCTCGTAATCCCATTTGCGGTCCGTACCGACACAGTATTCTAACGGATCTATAATATTAGGGTGTTTTAATATAGCAGAAAGCGCTTACGTTAGCATTGGCGTGCGTGTGAACGCTAACGCTAAAACGGAACGCACGTGTGCCAAGTGGTGGTCTTTTATACAGCGGAAGGCATTCCCGAGCGCAAGCACACAGAGCGCCATTGAGACATAAAAAACCTAGATTCCACAAGTGCACCACTAAGTCGAGGTGACGCAAAGTCACCGCTGCTTTCATAGAGTTAGAACAGACTGCACTACCTATATGGTTGCAGCACCTCCGTGCCGCGCTTGGTTGGTTGCGAATGGCGAATGAAGACAGCGTCGCCATCTCTGCGCGGCTACAGGAAACATGAACGAACCTTGTAAACAAAACTTGTTAAGCCTTCTGCACCGCTAATCGACAGTGTATCGCGAAAACGGAGCAATGCTATCGGCAGTATACGGCTGGCGAAGCATCATTACTCAAAATAAATGAAATAGGAGCATTATTTGCGGATGTTTAATATTTTGCGGAGTTTAATAATGCAGACCGACGACTCGAAAGAGTCGAAGTGGACGGCTGTTGCTTCAAGAGGCGCCACCATCTTGCCCTACGTACGGAATCTCTGGCGTGCGTTAGCGTTCGGGAAATAGTAAACATACGTAATAGCTCGAGATACGTTTACGTTCTGCGCCTGCGTAGTTTGGAGCACGCAACGCCAACGCTCGCGCTAAATCCTTGCGTTTGCTGTTTTCCGCTATACTAGAAGTCCCTATTGGACGAAACTATCGGACGAACTTGTGCCCAGGAAAGACAAGTACAAGCAATGCAAAGTGAAAGGAACAGCGCAGATACCGATGAGGACGAAGAAAGGCACAAGTTAGACAAACGCAGCGCTGCATTTGTCTAACTTGTGCCTTTCTTCGTCCTTGTCGGCATCTGCACTGTTCCCTTCATTATGTTGTACCAAAAAGCCCAAGTGGAAACTCTGCTCAAGCAACACATGCTGTACGCTGATAGCGGTTATCACGGTCGTCAGCCGTCAGTAATCGGGTCAGCGGTAAGGGGCGTCGGCCTTTATACACGTGTCATCGAAGGCTCCCGCCTTATCGTTGGTGACCGCGTTAGTTCCAGCATAAACGCTACTGTCTGCGTTGCGCGCTCAGGCTCAACAGAAAAGGCTAAAACAATCGGGAATGTTCTACAATCCAGCGCGGCGCGCGCAAGGCAGTGGCTACGCGTGTAGCCGGTCGGTTACACGAAAATAGGAGAAGAAGCGGACGTGGCAACTGCGATCTCGCAGGCAGCAGACACAAATTTTTGGGAAAAATCAGGTCACTCGCGAAACCGACATCTGGTATACTTTTAACTCGGCCTGTACCAAGTAGGCTGAGTTTCAAAACCCTAGAACTTTTTTTGGCTAGTTTGTGTCTGAGCTTTGCGAGCATATTGTTCCTGGTGCAAAGTTTGAAACATGAAAAAAGAGAGAGAGGGAAGAGACAGCCGATCGCATGCTTGTAGGTCTGCTTTGTTTTCTATCTTTGGTGGTTATTAAAAATTGGTATAGCGCTACTCTGGCTCTTCCCTGCCTTTTTTTTTTTTTCGTGTTTCAAACGTTGCGCCAGGAACAACACATTTAACAAGTTCAAAAACCTTTTTTGCTAAGAACCATTTTGAGTCGCTGTCTTTCCAAACAAAGATATCATTCATGTTTGTAGGTTAACGTGCATTTTCGTATATCTTGTGTGGTTGTCGTGTATTTCGTCGCCTCCGTGACCTAAGTGAAATTCAGGCTTGCACACTATTATGCATACATTCGAAGCTGTCTTCCGAGCGCAAGGAATGATGAGACACCGATTCAGAAAAAAAGGGAATTCCAAACTGACTCACGAATAAATACAATTGAAGTAAATAAGCTTCCTGTTTAAACAGGGCCCGAAATTTAGTGATCGCAAGGATGACTACTTAGTGACAGCTAGGTAGTTCCTGGTGACCGCATCGTTGCACTTGGTGCCATAAACGATGTGTTTAGAGGTGTTGCAGTTTGGAGGTTTTCGAGTGGTTAATAGAGATGCTTTTGGTTATTAGTACATTGAGTGACCCCTCCCTTTTCAGTGCTATAATATTTCGCCAATGAAACTTCCCAGATTCGGCATACCTCTCCACAGTGTCAACTTCGCTTAAATAAAAGTAGATTAAGCAGTCGAAAGGACTACGTGTAGACGCCTTTCGTAAATAAATCGCGACTACTGTGAAGTACAGTATGCGTTCATCTGTAATGAACATTCAGACGTGAAGGCGATGGGTAATTATAATTTAAGTTGCGTAACTCTTAACAACGTTGTATATGCGCGGCAGTTATATTTACCCGAGTTTGCAAACACTAAAGTTAAATATTAAAGTTTCAGTGTTCCTTTCTCATGCTTTAAGACGAATAATAGGAGCTAATGAGGGTGCGATGCTTGCCGGACGGCCAGAAAAGTCAAGCAACTTGCCATCAGGAGGGCATAAGAACTTACCACAGCAATATCGTCTTTATGCTCACGCCAAACTTTGGTAAAGAAAGATTCAAAATTGACATCAGGGATGACTGCACCCTTGACACGTGACTTCACGACGCCATCCTCAATGACGACGGATACATTGGACCTTGAGCGTTGGCATTCGGATGGAGTCGCCTCTCGTGGTGACGGAGATCGCGACATGTTTTTCTTTCCCGTAATACGTATAAACTGACACTCCTTGTTTTTGTAGTTTCGTTGCAAAAAAAAAAGAAGTGAACTGAAAAGAACTGAACTGAACTGAACTGAACCAAAAGAAGGAGCTGAGAAAGGTGCCCTTATGTTCAAGCTACGCGCTCGTGGAGCGTTGAGAAATGGAGCGGCCGACAAACGGCGTATTCTGGCGTGACGTCAGAGGCAGCCAATTACTTCTAATATCGTTCCCTCCTATGACAAGGTTCGTTTACGAAAATAGAATAACCCTTTCGCAGCTGGCGAACGGACAGAACGCGACTCAGAAGTTGAATACATTCGCATATATTTTTCGCACAGTGTCTGTTGGGGAGGCAATCATATACGCAATAAAAATACATACAAGCTTTGCATTGCAGGAACTTTTTAACTGAATAGTTATTAGCCTAGTACACTGCCGCACAGCCACAATTGTACTCCTGCTTCGTTAGCGATATCACAGCGACATGTGCAGGTGACATCGGTTATCGGAAGGTTAATAAATTGTGCAAATCGTGACGCCTGCCATTTACAGGCATAGCTTGGCCTAACACATTATATTCGAATGGCAGCGCACGATTTGCATTCCATCCGAATGCTTCGGGTAAATGACTTGGACATACCGTCACTGCCCTAGATTGCTTAGTAGACATAGATGATAGGTGTGTGGTAAGCGAAATTATATATATATATATATATATATATATATATATATATATATATATATATATATATATATATATATATATTAATGAGAACTAACACGCAATAACGCCAAGGAAAGTATAGGGGGTGTTATCTGTAGTATTTAGAATATAAATGTGAATAAGGTAAAGTGGACTAAAAGATAACTTGCCGCCGGCAGGGACCGAACCTGCGACCTTCGAATAACGCGTCCGATGCTCTACCACTGAGCTACGGCGGCGGTCATCCTCCCGTCCACTTTATGGGGTATATATGTGCATTTAAACCTTGGAGTGTTAGTCAGCGCCAATCGCAGCCATGGCGCCGAGTGTGGAACACTCTTTTTCTGCCTGTCTGGCGTCACGTAGCACGTGATCTTTTTACGAGCTGGCAGCTGACCAACATTCCCTCGCATACTACCTGAAGGCATCAAGTCTCCCAGAACGAGACCCTTGCTATGAATGAAGGAAAGAAGATGACTCTTAAGGGCTCGTTTTCTTTGTTAGACACAATATTAATGAGAACTAACAGACAATAACGCCAAGGAAATTATAGGGGGTGTTATCTGTAGTATTTAGAATATAAATGTGAAGAAAGTAAAGTGGACGAAAAGATAACTTGCCGCCGGCAGGGACCGAACCTGCGACCTTCGAATAACGCGTCCGGTGCTCTACCACCGAGCTACGGCGGCGGTCATCCTCCCGTCCACTTTATGGGGTATATATGTGCATTTAAACCTTGAAGTGTTAGTCAGCGCCATTCGCAGCCATGGCGGCGAGTGTGGAACACTCTTTTTCTGCCTTTCTGGCGTCACGTAGCCCGTGATCTTTTTACGAGCTGGCAGCTGACCAATAATCCCATCCCTCGCATACTACCTGAAGGCATCAAGTCTGCCAGAACGAGACCATATATATATATATTTATATATATATATATATATATATATATATATATATATATATATATATATATATATATATATATATATATATATATATATATATATATATATATATCGAGGTTCTCCCCAGAAATTTTTCAGGCGTGGACATTTGGGAAGCGGAGGGGGGATGGGACATAGCGTTTAGGAATTTCAAGTTTGACAGTTTTCAAAACTGCCGGTAAAGCAGCATTTCATTTAAGGCCGCGCCTTTCGAAGGGCAATCGGAGTGGTGGGTGGCATTTCAATGGGTGGGTGGCGTGTCATGGTCCATCGTGGGAAGGACCATGATATGTATACAGGTTGTCCCAAATGTCACGCAGCACAATTTAAAAAAAATGGGAACGTCGTTACGCAACGCACACTTAGTGCATATAGTTCCCAGTACACTCTAGTAACCACTAGTAGTTTTTCGTTAATGAGGTTTAGTTAAATAGTGCTAATGATGTTCCCAACTCGACAAATACTCACCTAATCATTAAAATGTCAATGATGCATATGTAAGCATGTTCTAATGGCATCTAACTGCCCTATTTTCGACAACGTACTGATTGCGTGCTCAGTTTTTTTGGCAAATAAAGAAAGCCCACGAAATCTGAAAAAAAATGACACGTTGCTGGACTGTAGCGCGCATCCGGAAGCAGCGCCCTCAAACAGGATCACTGTGAGATAGCAAGTCAAGACTACGCTCCCACCTTTTCAGGCTGGGAGTGTAGTGATGTGTTATTTTTCAATATTTGGCGTGCTTTCTTTATCAGCCGAAAAAAATGAGCACGTATAATCAGCACGTTGTCCAAAATAGCGAAGTTAATTGTCATTTGTGCACGCCTGCATATGCCTCATTGACATTTTAATGATTATGTGAGTATTTGTCGAGTTAGAAATACAATTAGGACTAAATAACTGAACCTCATAACGAAAAAATTACTGGTGGCTACTACAGTATACTGGGTACAATATGGAGTAGGTGTGCGTCGCGTAACGATATTCCTGTTTTTAAATCGTGCTGCGTGATATGTTACAAGGTTGTAGTACATGGCATAAGAGCAATGATAGGACAGGATAGGATAGGATGATATATAAACTAAAATAGGGTACGACACAGTTTCACTTCCATGCCCCAAGTTCGAAGCGCCCTCTAGGCAACATAAATTTTTTTCCCGAAATATAACGCCTCAGTAACTACTTCTGATGTTTACACATACGTGCCCAATTGTTTTCAGCATGATCGGAGATGGTCGAAAATTTATCGCGTACACTTGATTTAATGACCCATATTGTATATATATATATATATATATATATATATATATATATATATATATATATATATATATATATATATATATATATATATATATATATATATATCGTAGGGTTCATGTGTTCATAGCCGCGGCTGGCCCGGAAACCCCTCAGAGACAAGACCAGGACACCCACCGACACGTCTTCACTCTTCGAGAGCTGTTCGTCAGCAGCCGCTGAGCGCGAACTGCGAGTGCGCCATCGTTCTCTTCTACAGTCGGCGCGCTCGTAGCCGCCGAGCGCTCCCACACTGCCCTATCTTCTCGGGAAAAGGGGTGGAGGAGAAGGACGTGGGCGACTACGCGCCGGTAGCCCGTGCAACTCTCCTGACTACCCTTGGCCACGCCGAACCGCATGTGGCGCACATAACCACACCCTGGCACGGTTTGTCCACCACGTTTCGTACACACGGCGTTGTCCGTGGCAACTGGGGGCTCAGCATCCTCTTTAGGGTCAGCAGTCATCGTGGCAGCCGCCTTGCTGCAGCTGTCTGTGGTTGCCTGCTCTTTCCTGTCGTTGACGTCTGGTTCCTCCTTGTGATCAGTGTCGGCATCCTTGGAATCTGCTTGCCGAGCGTTGCATGCATCCCCGTCGTTGTGAGTCTCCTCCTCGTCGTCGTACTTGTCCTTGCTGTCAGCTGACTCATCCTTGTTGACGGCTGCCCTCGGGGCCACCTCAGCAGAGGCTGCCTCTTCATCGTCATCCTCGCTCCCACCCTCTTTACTGCGCTTGGAAGCAGTAGCCTTCGTCGCACCACGCGCCGCCTCCAAGCTGCTCACATGCCGCCCGCCTGGAAACTTGTTTTCGCGCTGTGGTTGTGTCCTAGCCGATTCAGCCTTGAACTTCTCGGTATGTTGCTCGGTGCGATGCTCCATTTCATTGCCCGGCTTGTTTGCCGACGTTACCTCGCGAATATGAGCCACTGTGTTGGCGGTGATCTCCGGTTGCCCCACACGAATCACCTCAACTTCCGATACGATCTCGTTCAGCAGTTTGTGAATGCTGGTTTTTCTTTTTCTTCCTCTTCTTTTTCTTCTTCTTCTCTTTCAACAGCTTCATCATCTCCTTCTGTTCGCCATCTTCACCTCTTGCGTTCTCCTCGTCTTTATCCTGCCCAACAAGCTCTTCGCCATCCCTGGGCTCCACCACCGGGTCTTTGCAGTGCCGAGACTCGTCGGCCTATTCACCGCCGTACTGGCAGTCTCTGGCCTTGACGATCTCGACGACCACTTCCGCGTATTCCTCCTTGGTCACGTGCTCCACATCCTCGTCGTCCTTCGGTGCCGCCTCATTGCACGCGCGCCTCCTCTGCGCCTTCCGTGTGCACCACGACGCATTTCACGGTGTGCGCGTAAGTCCCGGCAGGCATTAGATCCCCGTCGGCAAGCTTCCCATGGCCCGCACCGCTCACCGTCCGGTTGTGGGCAGTCCTCGCACCGCTTGGCATCACCGTGATGGCGACGTAGTAGCCGAGGTGCGCAAAAGCCATGGTGAATGGCCTCACCTCGCCGGGGCTCATGCGACCGGATAGAAGATGGCGCTGTAGGGCCAGAACACCTAGAGTCACTGTATATGCTACCTTTAGGTAGCAGAGTTGCGCATAGGTCCGGCTAGCAACCACAGCTATGCGGCGAAGTCGCACTTCGTTTTTACAGGCGACATGCCTACCGTGTTGCCGATTAACCTGTCTGGCGTGTCGAAGACCGGCGATAAATATTGGCTGTCGATGGCTAGTCTTAATTCAGTTAGCTGCAGCCGCGGCGTCAAGAAATAACAAAAATTGGCCCGAGCGGCAGCTTCTCTGCAATGCATGGTTGCTAGCGGCGTTGGAAGACAGATGCGCAACTCTGCTACCCAAAGGTAGCATATACAGTAACTCTAAGAACACCAGCAAGTGCAGCTTCAATAAGTCCGCGAAGCCGAATAGATCGAGATGGAGTAGGGCCTTGTCGAGCTCCCGCAGCTCGTCATGGGCGACATCTCCCGAGAGTGGGCCGTACTCGTTGGGCGCCATTTAAGGTTCTAGGCCGCGGCTGGCCCGGAAACCCTTAGAGACAAGACCAGGACGCCAACCGACACGTTTTTACTCTTCGAGAACTCGGCCGCCACTGTCCTTCAGCGACAGCTGAGCGTGAGCTGCGAGTGCGCCATCGTCCGTCCTTCTCTTCTACAGTCGCCGCGCTCGTAGCCGCCAAGTGCTACTACCACAATATATATGAAGCACGGGCGCACGTACAAAAAAAAGAAACATTTATTCCGACGTTTTGACCGGGAAACGGTGTTTTTCGAGTATGGAGCAGACAGGTGCATTCTTTGAATTTCTGCACGTTCGCTCCGAGAGAAGTGCGAGGAAAGAGTTGTATTACAATAAGAGAAAATTAGCCACTGCACGCATAGAAAAGAAAAGCATAAAATATGATCACGCGCAGCAAGAGATGTGCCAAGTGCTTGTGCACCAGTAAGTAAAGCGACAAACAACAGCAGTAAAAAGACAGCAATACTATGCACTAACAGCAAGAAAGAGGGGGGGGGTGGAGTGCTACGTTAGCAAGAACGCAGTAGTAAAAAAGGACAAATAACAACAGGTAAAAAAATTATAGTCGCGGTCGTTTGAAGACGAGGCATTAAATCTATGTAACACAAGGCATATGTCAATCTACAAGCAAAGGTGTGCAATTCCACAGAACCTAGGGGGTGGGGTAGTACCTGTATATTGTTTAAGAGGAACTTGCACATGAACATGAACATGAACACGTGTTTTATAATAAATGGCCTTTTTTTTTCAAAATTGTTGTCGGTAGAGGAGGTCTCCCTCCGGAGCAAAGCACAGAAGAACCGTCCACTAAAAGTTGAGGGTGGGACGTGGGTCTGGCGCCTGCAGTGAGCAGTGTCGTACACGTGGGCGACGATGCACCTTTGCTTGACAAAAATCGCGCCTAAAGCTGTCTCTCGTAGAGGCATGGAAGATGTGGACGGCACCTAGAATCGTCAGTCGCGCGCCTCTGCAGGACTCACCCAGCATATGGATGGAGTCATTGATCTCAAGTCACGGTGTCCTCCCAAATTTGTGGAAGGTGTCGACCGTTACAATATTGTAATGGTGTGGGTATGAAAAATAAAAAAAGAACTGATCATGCGGATCAGAAGTGCGCGTGCACATTGGTAGTCTTCACACAATGCTTCTCACCAAAACAACGTATGTTAAGGACATGCAGAAATAACAATAGAATGCACAATCCAATCCAATAACAAAACAACGTATGTTGAGGAAAGGCAGAAATAAGAATACTACGGGACCATAACAAAAGAAGGACAGCGTCAAATTCTGCGTTTTACGTTGGTGTACGACATAGCGACTTGTGCTCGCATTGAAATGACCTTGTAAAATAAGGACGAAGAGATGCGAGAGGATACTTCGTAATACTTGTACGCGTGTTTAAAAAAAAAAAAAGAAGGTTCAGTCTTGAAATCTGTTTTTTACTATTTGGCCATGCACGTGAGTGTACCTATGCTCTCATTTACCACTTTAGAGGGAGTGCCGATCTTATGTATTGAAAATGATTGACAAGGCTCTTTGTCGTAGTGTATGGATCACGATTTTAGAATGGTGACCCTGAACTTCGCCTCCCTGAAGGATGGCGAAGAGCGTTTACATGCTTGGAGAGGGGCAACTGTGGCGTCAATTTCACATTTGATTTCTTATTGTTCAAACGCAGCCTGAAAGGGGTTTCTGGTTTTTCGATATATTGCGCAGGCAAAGAGTGCATTCAGAATGTGCGTTCGAAGTGGGGCAAGTGTAGTTCCCACGTATTTTGAATGAGAATGAAGACCCGGTGCTGTCGGCTGTTTTAGTAGTGCTCATCTTTCGACATAGCTTCCATCGGGGGTTGCCGCAGGGCGAGCACCCTTCAAACTTAGTGGAGTGAATATTTGAGGGTGTGACGATATCACTGATATTGGTGGTTCGCCTATAGACCACCGGCAGACGTTCAGGAATAATCAGCAACATTTTGTCACTCTGGAGTAGTAGATCATGATGTTTCCGGAGAATGCGATTTACGTTAGGGATTGACGCTGAGTATGTGAGAATAAGGGTCGTTCGTTATTGTGGGATTGCTGGTTTGTGGTTGATGAGCTCACAACAATAAAGACTGTCTGCTTTTTGAATTGCATCGTTGATTACAGAGGGATGATACCGTAGGCGTAATAAGTGGTCACGAAGTTGTTCACAGCTAGATGCAAAGTCTTCGCGTTTAGTGCATATACGCTTGACTCGAAGAGCTTGGCAGTAGGGAATTGCCGTTTTGGAGTGTTTCACATGGTTACTCTGAAAATGTAAGCATTGGTGCTGGTCTGGTGGTTTTCTGTACACGGATGTGTTCAGCTTGTTGTTGCACTCCATTATGCTGACATCAAGAAAGGTGATGGTAAACGTCGAATACTCATGGCAGATAAAATGGTGGGATGTACTGCATTGAATCGTGAAATGAACCTCAGTAGCTCTTCCTCGCCGTGGGACCATATTAGGAATATGTCGTCTATGTATCTTTTGTAAAACGTCGGTATTAGTGCAGCAACTTTCCAGAAACTCAGATTCTAGTATTCCCATAAATATATTGGCGTAAATGGCACCGATTGTCGCGCTCATTGAAGTGCCGTTAATATAAACAAGTGCTTTCTATCGAATTCAATGTTATATAGGTCTAGTACCAGTTGTAAGAGTGCTCGCAGCGTATAACAATGAATAGGTTTCTGGGATGGCTGTTAGTGCTGTTGTGCCACAGTTCCTGCCCTCGTGCAACCCTTATTTCCCCGGGAAGATCGGTCAGTCGCCAGAGTTTCGTCAAACCCTTGTTTCCCCCACCAACGCCGTTACGCTGCGGTCCCGTGAGAACTGGTCCGTCTTCGACCGTGCTGTGTCGGCCTACGACGAACTGTCAATACCGCGTCTAGGCAGGTGGCATTCCTCAGGCCTTTTCTCTTGGTAACTAGACTGTCTTCGACAGCGCCGTGCAGTGTCGTGCCTGCTTCACGACGAACGGTCAACGCCCCGCCTACGTAGGAGGACTTCTTTGAAGTGGGAGGACAAGGTGGACCACGTCTTAACCGCCGCGGAGAGGACGAGAGACGATGGACGAAATGTTATTTAAGGTCATGCCGGCCGCTTATTAGAGGGAGCCGCCCCAGCCGACTCTATCGAACTGGCAGGCAATGTACAGCAAAAACTTTTTTGCCAGTTATAAACGTGTTATCGTTTCGCAAAACACTTGTCTCCCTCTCAGCTTATCACGAAAGTCCGACTTGGGCGACGGCTTGTCAGCCTTGCGGCTGTCTACGACACGCTACACTTGCGCCATAGGACCTTTGCAACATTGGTGGTAGAGGTGGGATACGCTACCCTGATCTCATCGGTTGACAAGCTAGTAGATACAGGTCCGAAGACGCTCTCCACACCGCTCGAGGGCTGCCGCGAGTTCGACGGATGTCAGCTGCTTCGGTTGGGTGAGTGTTTGATGCTTGTCTTTCCGTCGTCAGACCTTGTCAGCTAAGAGTAGTTAACTTTGTTTCATAAGATATTTTGGTGAAAACGTTTAGCTGTTTTTTTTTACTTGCTTCACGCTGTAGACTGCGGCTTCAGAAGCAAAGCTATTGCAGAGAAGAGTGTGCCCGAGTAGCGAGATTCAATTGAGAAGCTCAAGAAGCAGGACCTTCTTGATGTTTCTGAGAAGCTAGGTGTTTCCGTTGCTAAGGCGAGCCGTAAAAGAAAGATTTTCGATGTCATCAAGGCGGAAGGAATAACTGAGGAGGAGATGGAAGAGGCCATGGATACAGTTAGGAGAAAACGTGAAGAGCGAGAGGCCGAGGAGCGTCGAAGGCGCGAAGAGCGGAAGGCTGAGATGCATCGCGAAGAACAGAAGGATGAAAGGCGTCGGTAAGAGCGAGAACATGCTCTTAGATTGAAAGAGCTAGAAATTGAGCAAGGTCGCATAACGTCGGTGCGCTCTGGTCGTCTGTAAGTTAGAGATAAGACTCCAAAACACAGAATCCAAAGCATAATTCTGCCGTTTAAAGCTGGGGGAGATATTGCGCTTTTTCTCGTGAATATTGAGCGCACGTGCGAAAAGGTGGGCTTAGACGAAAGCGTCAAGTCCCAGAAGCTTCTTCCAGTCATTCCGGGTGAGACCGCGGAAGTTATCGTGCTGTTGTCTAAAAATGACTATGATGGCTACGCTAAGGTCAAAGTTGCACTCCTTGGTAAGTACCGCTGGTCTATCGAGGCATTTCGGCAGTGGTTTCAGCAAGCAGAAAGTGGCAGTGAGTCGCCCACAGAGTTCATGTACCAGCTGAACACTTATTTGAAAGAATGGCTGAGAAGTGCAGATGTTTACGGTAACCACGACAAGTTGTTTGATTGTATTGGCCGCGAGATCGACCTATAGGTTGCAGCACCGTCGCCGCGTTAGTGTGGAGAGGCGGTCGGCAGCGCGTATGCAAATGCACACAGCGGCGCTTCGTTGTGAGCAGTTTGAGCCTATTGTCGGCGAATAAAATGCGTTGATTGCAGCTGACTGGTAATATATACGCTTTTCATTAATGAATCGATGCACGAAGATCATCCAATGTTACTATTACTAGTGAGAGAAGCGCAATCTGCCGATGAAAGTGATGTCGCCCTAGTTGACAGTCTGCGCTTACGCACTATATAACGTTTTTTGTTCCTTTCTCTGTACGTGTTTAGCTTGTGTTCTATGTACTACGCACTGCTGTAGCACGACTGAAATAAAGTGTTTACTTCTTGTTCATTTGTATACCAGCCAATGTTCCTGTGCAATGAGTTCAACAGCACTGATCACGCGAATACGCATAGGCAGGTAAGAGTTTAGCACAGATCTTTCATCGATTGATTACATGCACGGCAGTGATGCAACAAAGGTCCGGTTATTTTATGGAATAAGTGTCTTTTTTTTTTTTTCAAAGTAATAATGTCCGCTGCCTTTCAACAATCTATAACAACTCCACACAAACGCTCACGATAATGTAAAAAAAGGATGAGGTTTTGCGTGAAATTATACGACATAAATGTAAGGCACGCCGTCGGGAATAATTTTAACATCTGGCTTCATCAAAGCGTACCTTAGTCTAAGCACACGGGTGGTTCTACATAAATTTCGCCCCAAGTTAGAATTGCACGCGGCAACTTCGTTTTATCACTGCCGTGTCATTCCACTGTCTGTTTTTTTTAGGGGACAGTTTGAGTACCGAAGTGTCAGACTTAATAGAAACATTTCGCTGTAGCGGGACCACGACCGTAGAATAAAAGGATACCTTAAGCACAACTACAGCTCATCATGAACTACAGTGCCGAAGTTATACACCTAACAACCACGCGAAAGTGCATGAGCCTCGTTTTTGTTTACCACCGAGTCGCTAAAACGCTGCATTTACACACTATTTAATGCTCCACACTATGCCAAGCGCACTTTAGGATGTGCTTGAACCAGAAAGCGGCACCAACACTGAAATGATTCTGGCGAACGAAGGGTACGACACCAATACACTGCCCTCTCGAAGGTCGCACTCACTAATCTTATTACAATGGGCATGCAGCCGAGCAAGCCCTTTTGCTTCGGTACACCATGTTAGGCATACGTACGAGCAGTCAAACTCGCACTAACATAACAGAACAAACCGCCCTTTGAGAACGTGCATGACGTACGCGCACATGCAAACACGACGTGGCTAGCAGACGACGCAGGGAGCAATCCACACTAGGCGCGCTTCAGCCAGTAGCCGCCAGGCGGCGACTCCGCTCGATCTCGCGGCCAATAGCATTCGAGCAATTCTACCAGTTGCTGCCTGAAGATGCCAGGCTTGGCTTCGGGACAGAATGAAAGGAACATGAACATGTTTCCTGGAGACAACACGACCAGCTTTTCAATGGCATAAAATAAATAAAATAGAATATTTCTACACTTTTCGCCTCCTTAATTCTGTTTATTTCGCAAATAGTGCCTTCAAAAATTTCCTTGAGTCTACTGCATCTTCGACATGTAGAGTCATTTCTACCAATACCAGAAATAGTGGTATGTGGTATTTTCTATGGTTTCGCAATAAATATAGCCTAGAATCATTACAACATAATCTGCAACGTATTGTAAATAAATATCAAGGTGTAAACAGTTGCTCACAGAAGGAACTTCGAGTGCATTTTGTAAACCTGTGATGATTGAGCCTATCTTTTTAATTATCGTTTGCGTTCATTTATCAGAGCCGATAGTGTATGATTTCTTGAAACCCTTACTTATATTTCTTTCTTCTAATGTATCGAATGTGTTTTCATTAGTCTTTACACTATTTTGGTCTTGTCCTGTGCATTTGTGCAAATGATTAATATATTTTTATTGTCTAACAATGTTACTATTTTTTCATGCAAACACCGCATATGCCTTGTAACGGACCATCGGCCCTGTGAAGCTGCTTTTCCAACAGCGTTTAGCCCATGGTATCCGCCAGAACCCTTGTATTTTGGATATAAATCTGTATTGTATTCTATGGCGACGTCTGAGAAAAAATAGAGGCTGTGGACGTTGTCATAATGGCGTTTGGGAGCCAGCTTCTATGTGGTGTGAAACAGTTGGTGTTTGACCCAGGGAAGGTTGACAGACACCAAAATATGAAAGAAATTTTCCTAAGCTGCACAGAAGATGAAAATACTGAATCGGCAAACTCTGTCGACACATTCCTTTCTAGGTAACATCACAGGTCATGTGAACGGGTTGCGAAAAAAGTCAGTTTCGCCGCAAGGGCGAAGCAAAGAATGCGATAGCAAGAAAAGCGGCCCGTGATGGACGCGCTGCTACGCTGCATAAACATCTGCCCCCGGCAACAACTATACTCGCGGACAACTTTTCTTGGCAATGAAACGAAGGCTACAGAGCCACAATGCACGTATCCTACCGCTCATGAATGTAGTCCCACAATTGCGTCCGTATTTTCTGCGTGAGATATATAAAATACTCCTTCATTTTCTACATGTAGCATTTTGAGACGAAACGCAGCGCTCACAAGCGATATATATGTATTTCTTTTACTTTATACTTTGTCACTTTGTGTTTTTGCGTGCGTGAAAAAGTCGCGCCTTTTACCCGTACTCTAGACGCTAAGCAGCGTTTGCGTCGAAATGCAACGCTAGCCATCACCTTCCACGGCGTTACGAGACGCGCGCCAAACCGGACTACTGCGCGTAGCAGCACATGTGCAGGCGCTCCGCCCCGTAGCTTTCCTTTCATTGCCAAGAAAAGTTGTCCGCGAGTATACCGCGTGAGCAGACAGCGGAAGGGCAAGGTTCTCCCTGTGCAAATATTAGAAGCAAGCGAGCTGGCCGACGACTTTTAAATGCGCCTGTTTAGGGAGCCTTCATGTGCGCGCCTCCGTGCCTCCGACGGGGGCACGGAGGCGCGCACATGAAGGCTCCCTTCACCCGTTTTACGCCCGTTGCGCTCCTCGCGCCATCTCGCTGGTAATGAAGAAACGGTGATAAGCGCCTGCCATCTCTGAGTCCTGCCAGCGGTAAAGGGTGTGTACACATATAACGCTCGCCGTTAGCTATCTGAAGGATGTGCTCTTTGTGGCGTAATGGCTAGCGCCGCGCGCTGCGGAGCGAGAGGTTGCTGGGTCGATTCTGCGCTTCGGAAGCATTTTTCTGAATTTTTTTTCTATGGGACTTACACACACACAAACACACACACACACACACACACACACACACACACACACATATATATATATATATATATATATATATATATATATATATATATACACACACACAGTGCATGACGGCGGCTACGGGGACGGCAAAAAGCAGCCGAGACTGTCCATATAATTGCTATCGCAATAAAAAATGATTCTGCAGGCCTCTGTGGTGCCCATAATCGACAAGTGCAGCGGTGGACCTTTCCCAGTGAGAAAGGGGCGATATGAAGGAAGTAGTGTAACGGTTTCAGAGAGGCTGCCGCACTGCATGGGCACAGCCCTTGACACAATGCCGGCAGAGTCCAGAACCATTTACAGTATATTAATATGATTCCCTGCTTTCCTACTCCTCATTGGTTCCTCTCAGTTGTTGAGATCAGCATAACAAATAGATTGTCTCGAGTGGAGGACAGAAGATGACCGAGGTGGTTTCCTTACTTAATCCGGCTGTGTACTCCAGTTGCGTGATATGCAGCTCAGCAGCTTATGACTTCATCCGGTGAAAGTGGCTCTGAGCGCCATAGCGTAGCATGGCCATGATTGCGCAACTTTATTTCTGTAGGAAGCAGTCATATGTCCACAGATATGGATACTACAAAACCATCGCTTGTCATTTCCAAAAAAAAAAAAAGACGTGTATTACCAGTGTCGTGCTGTAGGATAACAGATTGCGCTGGTTGGTTTTGGCATCGTGATGTAATAGTAGTACGAGCATTAACATGTACACGAGAAAAGACAGACATGAGGTGAGCGCTGTGCACACAGAGGAGGAACGACTCTGTAAGAACTATAGGCATCTTATTTGGTAAGGGGATAGATTGGGTTAGTTGTACGGTGTCCTCTGTGATTTTGTAAATGTTTACTCAATTTCTTTAGCCGTTGTTCTCGCGTCATTGCTTGTTTACCGCAATTGTGCCATCATATTCGCAGTCATGTGTTCAGCAATATTGATATGTGTCCGTGAAATTGAAAATAACCCTTACATACAAGGTGAACGCTTTCTTCTTTCAGTGTTATGCGCCATTGCTATGTTTAGAACGCGTAACTGCAGTAGCTTTCAACACGATATGGCCCTTTTTCTTGCTTGGGCAAATATGCGCACCATCATAGAAAGGCACCAGTTGGCGGTTATAGGGGTAACAGTAAGCAGGACAGCTGTCGCGATCTCCTCTTTCTTGTTTCCTAAAAATCTAGATGTGCGAGTGCTCATTCATTCATTCATTCATTCATTCATTCTTTCATTCATTCGCTCCCTGCCGTGGAATCGCAGAAGCAAGAACGTGACAATATATAAACAAAAACAACGAAACTTAACAGAATGAAGCGTGTGGTATTACAGTAAAAGCTCGTTAATTCAGATTTCATAGGACTACGAAAAATTACCGAATCAACCGAAATACCGGAGTATCGAAAATATTAAGAAATGAAAAAAAAATGTCTATAAACATTATTACGCCTTTATTTTCTGGATGAATACGCAAATCATGTCCCTATTTATTGTAAGAGCAGTGTAAAAGCCGCAATTTTCGTCATCCCGCGACTTCGCTCACTACGCGACCGCAGCGCAACACCCAGTGCCTTAATTCACCCGAAACATGCTCTGCACCCCTCCCTCATCCCGTTCTTCCACACGACCATCACCACGCGCACGTGGCGATAAGTTTTTTCCCGGCAAAATGACTAGCATGCAGACCACGTTGTGTTACGGTTGACTTGCCCTCACAAGACACACGTTGATAGTCACTAAAAACTTTGTTCTGTGGCGAATATAGTTGAAGTCTTTAGAGGCAATGTAAACGTGGTGACCTCGTCTTTGCATACGGGTATAACCTTACTCATTTTCCATTCTTGAGGAAGTTTACCTGGTAGTAGTGACTTCGTGAAGATAATTTAGAGGTGCTTTGCCGTCCACTCAGAAAACATATTTAAAAACAACTTGCTATCTCATCCGGGCCAGTCGATGTCTTTGTATTTAGCTTCAGCAGTGAGTTTAGTGCTCTTGCATGCGCCAACCGCAGCTCCTCTGCAACTGGAAGCTGTAGGCCTCGTTCAAATACTGACTACTTTTCCTCATCACTTGTTGAAACACTAACAGAAAAGTTATTGAAGGCGCCAGCTGTATGACCTTTATCCTCAATAAGTCTCTTACTGAGTTTATTTTAGCAAATGCATTTTAAGTTGGAGCCAAATAACTCTAATGCTTTTGAGGCTATTCGCGTACAAAAGAATCTGAAGGGAGACCAAAATACTTGTCCCCGGTTTCCGTCATCATTAATTTTAGTTTTTTTAGCTAGGTTTGACATATGCAGAGCAGAACCATGTGTATGCTTATAAAGGATCATATACTTATAAGCTGCGCATATAAAGGATTCGTTAAATTCTTCAGTGGAGGACGATTCTTGTTTGGGCGAGTATATATAGGACAGAACACAAACACGACAGCAAATATATATATATCCCACTGCACTCCCAAGTCAAGTTGATGTGGTTGAGGTACTGGGTAGTTTCGTCGTCTTCTCTTATGGTTTAACTCACATTTTAGTGTAATTTTGCTTGAATCACTACCAAAGCAGGTAGACTTAGTGGAAGGCGTAATGATCATTACATCATTACACATGAAAGGCAGGGAGAATGGGCGCAAAATTTCACCCTGATGTGACCCGCAGTCATTTCTAGGTATCGCCAGCCGGTAGTAAAAGGGTAAATATTGTCAGCTTTGCCTATGCCTTCGACCCGCTCTTAGATTAAACACCGCACACAACTGCCGCGGGACATTAGGGAGAAGCTTTGCGTCAGTCCTTATTTTCTTGCAAGTGAAGTCATGCAAACTGTGATCCAACTTTGCAGCTGGATATCACTGAGTACGGACATCCTGGAAGAATTATGTCGAGTGGAACTGTAGAAACACGACTGCCTGCAAGTCAGGATAGGCCACACCTCTTCCACACATAAACACCTCCTGACAGGCAGTGACCCACCGATGTGTATACACTGTGCAGAGAATCTAACCATTCTGCATGTCCTAATAGTAAATTCCCAATCTTCTCCCCACTCCCTCTTGACTCCAGAGCAGAGCTCTCACAGCCGCGTAGCCGCTGTCAGCTGCAGAAGGGAGTGGAAGGTTGTCCGTAGCTGCCTTGCCTCGTCGTGGTTGCTGCTATCTCTCAAGAATGGAGACGACTCCTTTTCTCACAGCAAAACAGCACGATATTTATATACAGTATATATACAAGGTTAAGTGGCAGCTATGTACATTGGAACTTTCGCAACATCATTCGGCAGAGCCGGCAAGTGCATAGCACCGCTCCTGCGACAAGAACCCCCGTGAGGAGCCGGGAGCCAGGTTTTAACACCAACATCGCTCCTCCCAGTTTTCCCCACGGCAAATCAAAATCACTCAGCCCGCTTATTGGGCCGACTGTAAATTCGTCGGCCGGAGGCCTCCACCCCCTCTCTCTCTCTCTGAAGCCTTTTGAGCCACCTGCCTGAGAGAGAGCCGTGGAACACGTCCGGCAAACGACATTCTCAGAAGTGCACTAAAAAAACATACACGATGGTGGCGTCGTTCAGCCACCCTGATCGTGTTCATACACTGTGCGGCCGGTTAACTAGCGGAGCCATGCCATCCCTCCTCGGCGACATCTCGTATCCGTTGACAGGCGTTCACGGATCTATGCGAGATTTATTGGTGTCACGGTCTTGGCTTCCTTCGCACCGTTTCCCGGACCCCCCGCGGGCGGCGGGCCGCTGCGTTGGTCGTTAAACCGATGGTCAATAGGGCGCGTCTTTTTCTTCGAACGGTTATGGGCAGCTGGGAAGTGTTCTTTTGTCCCCGCGCTTCCTACATTCGAATCGAGCGTCGCTGCGCTTCGACCCTCGACTTCGAGGCTGGCTTCTTGGAAGCCGCCTTCTGGGGGTAAGACACAACTATCCCCCCCTTCTCGACACGCCGGACCTTACACGCCCTTCCTAAGATTCACGTACGCGCTCCAATGTAGCTACGTGAATAACAACAACAAAAAAGGGATGGCGCTAAAACGTCACCCGAGCCCGCGGCCGCACCTCGCGGTTCTGTGAACGCCAGAGGCGTTTCCGCGACACGCACAGTATTTCCTCGGCTGCTCCCTCTAAGCGGTGCTGAACGAACGCCATCATAACTAAACAAACAAACCCACAATGATCGGAGGTCACTGAACACATGAGTAAACTGAATAACACAAGCAAATCACACAACAAGAAAATTGCGAATGCTTGAGAAATCACAAAAAAAATGAAAATAAAATACACTTCCACTGAAACACACACACTTCAACACATAGTGCTCATCAAATGTCTCAGTGTTCCTGCACATCACTCCTCATTACACGAGTGTCCACCGCGTGCCTAGTCCTCCGGTGTCTCAACCCCCGAAGCACCGCTGCCTACTTCCCAGCACTCATTAGGCACCCTCGACAGTGTGTCCGTGTCAGGGGTGACAGTGGGCGGTGGCCAGAGGCCACGGTCATTTATGCGTCGAAGAGCCAGAGACTGAACTCTCGGATCCCAGCTGACTGCAAAGGTCTCGCGGGCTTGCGTTGGAGAAAACCCGTGGCGCTCAAACGCGATCGAGGTCTCAGCGCCGTTCTCCGCGCGTTGCGACAGGCAGGCCTCAGTGGCGGCTGCGAACACGTTTCTGAAGAGCCAGTATGGCTTTTCGAGATCTGATCTTATCAATGGTGCTGAGTCACACAGTGCGGCCCCTTGCCGTCGAGACACCCCCTCAGCCCCTGCGGAACCCATAATTCGGTTCGGAACTCGCCCTCCCGTTAGTTCAGTGGGCGGCCTAGCTACTTCCGCGTAATTTGGCCCGTAGCTTGTGTCCACACAAGCCTAGTACGTCCCGGGGCTCCGTTTCTGTGGCCGGCGAACTCAAAACTTTGATCACCGCACGTTTCTCGGTGTCAGGCGCCCGACAGCTGCAACCTACCACGCGCCCCAAGTCGCGTACCGACGGACGCGTCACATTACACTCTCCCCACTCGAGAAGCTGGTCTACTCGCCCTGTCGTCTCCCCTTTGCAGTACTTGCTTTTTCGGGTAAAACCCGCCCGCACAACATCTTCGCGCTGTCTCCCTGAAATCACGTTGGGTTCACCGCCGAGCGGGCCCCCGTGCCTCCCAAAAACCTCGCTGGCCTGGCTGCGCTTCCGTTTTCCGACCTGCGCTGTTGTCGCCATCGGCGCACATGCTACATCGCTAGCCGCATCTCCCTCCTCGAACAATACGCCTTTTAACTCACTTCTCGGGCAACGCGGGCGCAACTTACTCCCTCGCACTAGGTTTCGGGGCCCTGTTGGCACCCGCACAAAACACGAGCGCTCGCCGTGTCGCTCAACAATGCCGTCCTGTCCCGCCCCGGTTATCTGCAGCCTCGAGCCGGCCTACTCTTTTTCGCGGAATCCCTCCGACGCGCTTGTCTCTTGCTTGCTCGCCGCTTGTGTTTCACCGGGCGACGCGCGGCTACCCCGAGGGCCCTCGCCATCCGCGCTCCTCACGACTGCCTGGGTGATTACCCCCTCCATTGTCGCGATTTCCCCCTGAGCTTCCAAGACAGAGCTCTCGACATCTAGCTTCTGCACTTTTAACGTGCGCAACGGGCGACTATCTGGCGTCAGCTGTGTGTCGTCTATTTCCTCTGTCGCGTGTCGCTCTACTGACTGCGCGCGAGTGTTGCCCTCGTCCTGCTGCTGCACAACCACGGCGTGCAGAGGTTCGTGTTCGAGCTCTAGCTGCGCGCCTCCTACTTCTGAATTACCTACCCCTACCCTTCAAAGGCACCCTCCTCGCTCAGCAACTTTCATGCTTCTTCGGAAAGCAGGCAATCCGTTCGTGCCGTCAGACGATCAGTTAATGCGCACAGCACGGGAGCCGGCTCCATAACGTCGGAAAAAACTCCGCACTCGCGCGACATAGTCAGCGGTATAACTGCGAGCTTGGCCTGCACTTCTTCCCCGAACGCTGAGGTTAGGTTGACCGTTCCACGCGGCTGCACCATATCTGGTGGGATCACGCTCTCACGGACCGCTGTAATTTCCGCCCCCGTGTCCAATACCGCTTCTATATGTTTGTCCGTGCAGCCTAGCGACACCGGAATTAAATCACTGTGTGTGGCCACGGGCCCTTCCATTGAAATGCGCGCAGCTAAGCTGTTACCTTTGCCGCCTGGGACCCCTTCCGTCGGCTGTTTCGGACGCCGAGGGCAATTCCATTTTTGGTGTCCTGTACTGCCGCAACTGTAGAAAGCCCTGGGCTTGGGCTTTCCTTCCGTACCTAGGCTTTTTCCGGCGTTACGGGCCTTCGTTGTCTCGTTGTCGGGTCTAGCACTGCTCGCGCTTTGCGATTCCGCCGACTTTTGCTGCGTCTGCCTCGCCGCGCTGTTCGCACCCTGCGCTTCTTCGAACGTTCTTAGCAACGCGGCCATCTCTGGGGCACTCATCTACTTTCTCCCTTCTTGGAGCGTCACATACCGCACGGCCTCCTCCGACAAATTCTTCTTTAATTGGTCGGCAACCAAAAGCTTCACTAGGCCCTCGAACGTCGACACCCCCCTTGCGTCAAGGTAAAAGTGGAGGTAGTTCTCTAGACGTGATGCAAAAGGTCTCCACCCTTCGTTCGCACGCTTTCCTGACCCGGAAAACCTTTTGAGGTACTCTCCTGCCGAAAGCCAGAGTTCGGCAAGCACCGTTTGCTTGATAACCTGGTAATCCTTATGCTCTATTGGGCTAAGCCGCGTGGACAGAAATGGGACCCTCTCCGCTACCAACGGAAAAACCAGCCGTCCCCAAAACTCCCCCCGTACCTCGTACGCTTCTAGGGCACTCTCTACGGACTCGAACCACACTGGTGCTTCAGCCTCTGTCGGAAATTTGGGTAGCACCCCGGTGAGGACCTTCGAATAGCGCCTCAGTTCGCTACATGGATCTCGCCTGCCCAGAGCTCCCGCCCATCATCTGCGCCAGTCTCTCCATTTAAGCACGCAACTCCTCCAGCCTGCGCTTTCGCGTGAGTTCTCCAAAATGCTCATTTCTCTGGCTCTCCGGCGCGACAACCACTTGTGGGTTTCCCTGGACACCCTCGTCCTCCGACCCTGACCCACGTCTCATCGCTGGCGAACGCCTGTCGGGGTTCAAATGAGCGAACCTCGTGTCCATAACACACAAAATTACAGGCAGCGGTACCACTGAGGTGAAAAAACACCAGAGGACTCACCACTTGTGAAGGTGCCGCTCGCTGTTGTCACGCCTTGCCCGTCGCCAGACGTCGCCTTCGCCCGATGCCGCTTGGGGAGTCGCCGGACCGTTGATTTGAGTCGACAGCTGCCGTGCCGATGCCTCTTCGGTTCGGTGGCCGGCTCGCTCGTTATTTCAGGCCGCCGCTTTGACGTCTTGGCCGCCTCCTCAATTGCGTCTCCTCGCAGCACGACGAACTCCTCGGTACGCAGAGCGTTCCTGGTCGTCGTTGTCTCGGCCCGTCGATGCATCGGCCCGTCGATAGGAAGAAAGCGATAGGAAGAAACGTGTCGTAGGTATACCGTACATTCATCGCGTATCTCACAGGCTAAAGAAAGTAGGAACTAGATACGGCGTTAATGTTGTTTTCACGGCTGCCAATAAGCTAGGTAAGATTTGTGCCGCTGTGCAGAGGAAGAATGAGGGAGTAAAAGGCAAGACGCGGACCGATATTTGTTTCGTAAAACACACCAACAAATTCACTGATTGCCGTACGAGTGTGGTATATAAGATGCCTTTCAGCTGCGGCCGCTTCTACGTAGGACAGACGGGCCGATGCATCAACCAGAGATTGTTGGAACATAAGAGATCGCTAACAGGAGGCTCACCTTCTAATCTATCTTTACATTGTCGAGATTGTAAGTGCACGCCAAAATTTTATGAATGCGCAGTGTTGTACCGGCATAGAAATGAAGAAACGCGCCTGATGATTGAAGCATGGCATATCGAGAATAGTGGTAGCGCATGCGTAAGCCAACGGTCGATTAACTTGCATAAAGATGAAATCAAATGCCTTAACAGTTATCTTCCACGTAGACCGCCACGCGTGCAGGATTGATAGGTTCTCCTGTTGCATGGGCATGCGCAGATACGTTTGCGTGCCTTCTTTCTTTTCAGCCGTTGTGCGTCTCTTCAGTTGTTAGTCGGCGTTTGTGGTGTCCTGACTTCTTTCTTGTGTCCGTGTTTGCACGCCCTGTCTTTTTAGAATGAATACTTACCAACTAGCTCAGCTCTCTGTTATTCCAAATCTCGTATCCGTTGACAGGCTTTTAGCGGACACTATGCGAGATTTATTGGTGCCACGTGCACCGTCCTCGGCGACATCTCGTCTCCGTTGACAGGCGTTCACGGATCTATGCGAGATTTACTGGTGTCGCGGTCTTGGCTTCCTTCGCACCGCTTCCCGGACCCCCCGCGGGCTGTGGGCCGATGCTGACGATGATGATGATGATTTCCTTGATGCATGGCTCACACCCACTCTGGGGGATTGGCCAAGAAACCATTAATTTTAGGTAGAAGTGACCACATATGATTTCTATGACTAATGAATTATAGAGTAGTTAGAAAAAATGCATAATGCTCATTTAAAATTCCGAATTAAAATCGCCCTGATTCAATTAAGAATTTTTGTACAGCGGAACAGACATCCCGGTGACAGTGACCTAATGAGGAGGCTCCCAAGGATAGAATATTAGAAGTAATGAGATCCAATCTAATTCGATGCGTTGGTTGTTAAACCGATGGTCAATAGGGCGCGTCTTTTTCTTCGAACGGTTATGGGCAGCTGGGAAGTGTTCTTTTGTCCCCGCGCGTCCTACATTCGAATCGAGCGTCGCTGCGCTTCGACCCTCGACTCCGAGGCTGGCTTCTTGGAAGCCGCCTTCTGGGGGTAAGAAACAACTATCCCCCCCCCCTTCTCGACACGCCGGACCTTACACTAATTGAATGCCCCGCGCTTCACCAAGAGCGACTGACCCATTTTAGGGAACTTTACCGCTATCATATTCCACCTCATCCCGCGCTATTCTTATCACTCGACCCAATGTTTAAGAATAAGCGACTTCTTAAATACCTTGCAGAAATCAAGTTTTTAGAAATGGTATCATTCCATTATATTCACCAGGCTGGGCCTCACACGTGAGGTACAGCCTGTTGCCGTGCGTGTTGAAGTACGTCCGAGCCCTCGCAGTTCTTGCGCAGGCAAGAATTCGGCAGTGAGGTACTTGCACCTTGCCGACTCATTTACCGTGAGAACCTGAAGCCAACGAATTGAAGGCCTTGTAATAAAATACAAATTCATTTTTAGAGATACCGTAGTTATATATATTTTATAGATATGCCCCTGTACAGCAATTAATATAACTAGTGATTTTAGACAACTAAACTGAAACTATGACACTTGCACTGGCGCTCTTTGGCCTTAGATGCCCTTGCGCCAATAAAACATAATAATAATAATAATAATAATAATAATAATAATAATAATAATAATAATAATAATAATAATAATAATAATAATAATAATAATAATAAGTTTTCAATGCAAACATATCCGCCTACTGGTGTCACTGAAAAGTTCATTATTGAATCTTAGTTAATTCGACTGCCCAAAGCAATAATCACCATCTCAGTTGGTGTCCTCCTCGATACACAGTTTATTTGCAAAAGGAGGTTTTCACGTACCACTCAGTTTTGAATTTTGAGAAATCCGCAAAGCTTAAATTTCGTAGGCCTGCATATGACGCGAGGAAGGCGCTATGCATGTTGAGCAAACGCCGGCACTAGAAGGGAAGACAAGTGCTGCCAGCTGGCGTATGTTCCGTATTTATTCATATGTGGAATCACACTTTGTGGAGCATCAGTCAACTTTCTTTCAAGTTAGCATTTTGCAGACGCTCAGTGAAGGCCTTTTTAAGTGCACTGCGTAAATCTTTTCCGACTTCGGAGCGTGGGATGCTGTCCAGGAACTCAACGCCACTGTGGAGCTGCTTGTGATAGGCCAAACGACCTGAAACGACGCAAAAATAGGTATATTTCGAAGAAATGTCGGCCTATGGATGCACCAGTATTGCAATTACGGCGACTTGAATAAGGACAACGTGAAAAACTTAATGAGCCATTCCACTCCGCGAAGGTTGATGACCAGCGAAGCCACACGTTGCAAAAGGTTAGCTAAGTGGCTAGCTAGCTAGTTGACTGTCTACGTCTTGATGCTTTCGTGGTCGTATCGTTAACTTGGTATATACCAGAATTCGCATGGCGCGACATCAGCGGGTGTCGAATGTGAATGACAGGACACATTCGACAAGGTGTCTTGTAATTCACATGAATATCGTGACATGCATTTCGTCTAAGTCAACGGTATAAGACAGTTAAGACTGTCCTAAAAGTAAGAGCAATGGTCCGAAGTTAAATAAGGAGATGACTGTGTATATTGGACAAAGCATTATTCACAGTGTAAATTCCTTCCTGTGTCCGTCCGATTGAATGCGCATCGATTCCCACCACGAACATGCACCAACTCGCCCAGCAAGATGTTCTTCTAAAATAAATTACATGGTTAAATAAGCGGCTAAGATAAAAATTTCTGACAGATAACATGCATGGCGTATGCAATACACCAAAATTAGCGGGTATTTTGCGGACTTTCATGAGTGGTTTTTGCAGCCTAGTGCGCTTCACACATCAAGGTTAACTTCATCGTCTCGAACAGCGCATAGACAAGGGATCGAGACATTGGTTTTAGACTGCCATGAATAAATAACCAACTAGCCTGAATTACCGCATTTCTTAATGTTAACGTACATAAGTGCGAGGATAGCGAGTTAGGCACTGTGCCATGTGCACAGTGATATCTTGGATCAAAAGCGTTGCAAGCTATTACGCATAGTGAAAAAATGGCTTTCGAGAATAAAGGTAATTTTGGAAGATCAGAAGTCACGCGGGGGGTGTGCCTCAGTCAGGGTTTTTAAACATGAAGGTTCCGAAAGCCTTACCGGCGACTACCTCTTTCAACCTCTCCGCTTCCTTCTGCTGTTGGAGAGGATCCGTGAGGCGGCGCTGGTGCACAACGAATGCCCGGGCAGCCTCACCATACTGCGAGTGTGGAACCCCGGCCACGACCACGTGTAGCACCTCGGGGTCGGAAGCCAGCAGCTCTTCCAACTCGGCTGGAGACACCTGCTGGTCCATGCACTTAATGAGTTCCTTGAACCGACCGCATAAGAAGAAGCAGCCGTCAGCCGTGTAGTAGCCCTTGTCCCCTGCGGTTACGGTTTCAACGACGGAGGGAATTTTTTGACATTGCCTTCGACGAACAGCTCGCATTCTTGAGAACAACTCATTTTTAGTGCGTGGTACTTACCCCATAATCGTAACACACATCGTGGGTTGGCGAGAGCGTTCGTACAAAGCACTAGCAGGGAAAATTTATGTTTAAATTCACCAACAAAGGGGCTGATGCCCTAGCGGCGACTCAAGTTGTCAAGACAGCCACTATGCAACCGGTCCTCTATTTGTTTACGGTTTTCTAACTTCATTATGAAAACTCGCCGGTGTTACCATTCCTACAGTTTTATGAATGACTCTTTTATGAACGTATGTGCGTTTGTGGTCGTGCGTATTATTTGTGTTTATATGTGATCATTGTATATCGGGTGTTTCAAGAAATGTGTCCGAAATCCCCAACAATCAGGACAACGCGATTTTTGCGAGCTGCCTTTTGAATTGCTTTCAGTTGCCAAGCACCTTAGCGCCTCGGCTTGTCGGCGTCTAATGTCGTCACGGTGTGTCATGTAGGCGGGATCCATCATAAAACGGGTATGCGCCACAAAAATTGGGCCAATCGCACAACTCTCAACGGGCCCACTAAAAATGAAGAAGGCACCAGTTAGCCCAACAAATAGCCGACGACGTTAGTGGAGCTGAAACACCCTTCCCTACATTCCGCAGGGCACTGAAACCGGGCATGCAGGGAAGAAAAGGGAGAACAATAAGAAGAAGAAAAGGAAGAAAAAAGAGAAGAAGAAGAGGCACCTTAGGGCTGAACTGAAACCGGGCATGTAGGGAAGAAGAAGAAGCACCCTAGGGTAAGCTGCATTCCGACGCAGTTTTCCGACGACGTTAGGTGAGCGGAAACACCCTTCCTTACATGCCCGGTTTCAGGCTTGGCACCACTAGTGCCTCATCAAAGAAATCTCTCTCAAAACACTGCATGCTTCGCACCTTCCCACGTTTCACGTTAGTGGAGCTGAAACACCCTTGCCTACATGTTTCGCACGTCCCAAGTTTTTCTGTAGCGGCAGGCATCTTAAGATGGTTAAAGACATCATTTGAGACAGTATATAAGTTAAATTAATTAAATTTTAATTAGTTTAATTAGGTGATTATTGCGAATGAGCCTAACTGAGTTAACTAAAAAGTCATTTTTTAACTCTTAATTACTGTTCAAAATGATGTATTTCACCATCTCATGTTGCTTGCCGCAACAGAAAAAAGTCACTGACTCATTCTGGACGTCTCACTCGAATATGGCAGTTGCGCTAATATGAAGACGAGCAAATAAATATGTTCAGAAGAGAGCGTACAAAATGCCAGACCTGCGCGGAATACTCAACAGAGTCACAGCGAAAGCTGGAAGAGCGGCCTTTCTTGAGCCCATTGTAAACTATCTTGAAGCAACTACTACAAGTGCATTTTCAAGGCACCCACTACGCCATAAATCATCACAATTTTTACAAATAGGGAAGCACTTACTATGCCATTATTCGTCATTCTGCGGAGAAGCGAGGTACTCGCTACACATCTGTAAGGCATAATGTGCACTTTGTTGATGGTGTGGTTGATGACGAATAATTATGGCTGAGCCGTTTGTAATGGGCTTGAAGCTTTAAACGACACACTCGTTACGCAATTTGCATTGTGTGATGTCTGGTTGTCATTTTACTCTTCTACCACACTAATTACATATGTTAATGTGATTCCTTGTGCGGCACGACGCCTGTGTAGGGTCTTTCGCGAACGAGTTTCAAGCCCCGGCCTGGCTCTGTGGTAAATTACTCGACTGCCCCGCAGCGTCATTCTACCTTAAGCGGGGTACCCGCTACACATATGTAAGGCATTATGTGAATTTAATTGATGCTCTGGCTGATGACGATGAAGAATTGTGCCTGATCCCTTTGTAATGTGGTGGAAGGATTAAACGACCCACTCGTTACACAATTCGTTATTTTACTCTGTATAACAAGCTGTATTTTGTGGGAACCACGCCCACCGCCTATCTCGAGATAGCGCCACGTGCTGCAGAGGCGGTGTGTGGCCCACCTGGGCGGTTTTAACGGGGCAGCCCGGGCGCTGCATGGAGGAGAGGAGCCTTGGCTGCCAGCAAGGACGGATGCTGCCCCCCGCGCGCGCTGGCCCATTGCTGCTGCCGGAAATCATGGTCACCGCCTCGCTGTCTCGTGTCCCTGGACCGACCCCGCCGTATGCCTCGTAGCGTGCAATAAATTATTGTTGTTTGTTGTGAGTTAAAGTTTCCGTAGTCCTTGTTTTAACTGCGGACGGGACGCAGCAAGCCCAGTACCCACAATTTGTTATTAGAAGTATTAACGCGATTCGTTACACGGCATGACGCCCGTATAGTGTCTTTTCACGAAGACGTTGTAAGCACCCGCGTGGATCTGTGGTAGAATACTCGACCGCCACGCAGAAGGCCCGGCTGCAAATCCTATCCAGTCCAGGCTATTTTTTTTTCTTTTTTCATTTTTTCTTATTTCGCGCGATAGCGGTTACGGACATTGGCGGTGGCGTCTGCGGACAACTACGGCACCCACAACGGCTGTTCTTGTGATCTCATGACAGCTTTCGCTGTAAAACCAGGGGCGTTTGCATTTTTGTACTCAGGAGTCGAATTCGCAGAGTTTTAAAGCGAAAGCTTTACTGGCCTAGTCGAGGAAGTTTCGCTGTGTATCTCAGCGTGGCCTTGAAGCGAAGAACGCATACCCGTGACAAGCCACCCTAAATTTAGTTCTGGCGTTGCAGTTGTGCACGAGCCTACATCGAACTCGTTCGCCGGCTCGCGTGTCTGCCTCTCCGAGTGCCCTTCCTCAGCGCCCGAGGTGAAACCGCAAGGTGCGCGCGCATCTGCTAGCATAGGAGCACGCGAGCGCGAGCTTTTGTTGGTGGTTTAAAGGGACACTAAAGGCAAATGTTAAGTCGACGTTGATTGTTGAAATAGCGGTTCATAAACCTCGTAGTGCTACTTTTATGCCAAGGAAGTGCTTATTTTGAAATAAAATCACGTTTTAGTGGTCCGCATCGCGTTAGCGCACATCAAATCACCCGCCTGAAATCAGACTTTCATACGTCACTGCTGCCGTGCCCAACGTTGCCCGCCTTTACGGCGCGACCGTCGACACTAGTAGCAGCAGAGCGAAAGTAGCGGGACCCACAGCAGCAACAACGGCCATCGAAGTCATCGAAGCTTGCCGAAATCGCCGCAATGGATGTGGACGGAGAAGTGGACAACGAGACATTGGCTCGCGACGCTGGGCTCCAATTCAGCGACTAAGCCACTTCGAGCGTAAGGGTTTATTCCGCGGCACCCAGTGAAAAGCCACATCGGTTTCCTTGCTGCAGCACTGGCGTTGTGTACCATTCGGGCATCCGGCAACATCACATGCATGCGGCATTTTGTCGAACTTTCTGTCAGAGTGACTTTCACGAGCGTGCAAAACACACGCGGCAGTACGCGATACCGAAACTATCACTGAGACGCGACCGCGTGAGCGAAGCAGTGCCGGGCGAAGCGCAGTTCGGCGAAAACGGAACCTTTGAACCACGAGCGCCGTTCCCCATGGCAACGCCACAGAGGTTCTTTTTTCCATGAATCAAACGGAAACGAACAAACAGTATTTATTACGTCTTTTGATGCACGGAAGGTTCTTTTTTTTATTGCTGTTAGTTTGATCACTAGTGATTTATTGTAGGCAGACTCTCATACGTCATCGGGATCACTTGGAAAATGTTCCACTCGTGGCGCTCATCATGCGATACATTTAGCTTAATTTCTCGGTAAGTAGGGCACTGCTGTTGATGATATTGCCGTTTTAGACGTTCTTATACATTGAGCTTTCACTCTGACATAAATTGTTATTTGCCTTTAGTGTCCCTTTAAAGGCCGAACTACATTCTGCGTTTTTGCTGGCGTTTTTTCGTCGTTTCGTTCATAGGCGTCACTCGGCGTCGACGCTATATGTGACGGTGGTCAAAACGTCCACCTCAGGACGGTCCAGATATCACCGGCGTCAGCGTCGGCGCCGGAAGCAATTCAATGGACGCAGAACCAATGAGGGTGCGGCTGGCCGCGACTTCCGCTAGGTAACGGCGTTACAGTGTACTCTAACGGCATCGTCGCTGCTGCCAAAATGGCTGCCGCCCGCCTCGGATATAATAAATCGTCGCCGTGCACTGTGTGGCCCGTAAGTCCTCAACTGATGCTTGTATTTGACTTAACTTGTTCCCTAGAAGCTTCGACAGCAAAGCGCTCGTGATATCTTTGAACTCTTTCCGAGAGCCGTACTCAAGTTTACCGGTAGGCTTAGCAGGAATGAGTGTATTGGCCGAATACGTGGCCTCAAAGATGTGCGACAACTTCAAGCTCAGATGCCATATATTACGAGTTTGTGGTGGTTCTTCTTAATGCCATTAACTGGCGCTACAAGTCAAATAAAGCAAAATATACCTTTCGGCGGCACTGTGACTCGTTTTTTGTACCAGAAAACTACAAATGAGACATAAAAGCTATAATCAGAAATATATATTGGTCCATTGACGGAAACTATACACTGCGTTCGAAGTGTCAGGTTCATTCCCTCTGGTCACATTGTACGACGCTGGGCCTGCGCTGGCCTCAGCGCCTTCCACGTGCTTGGCCGGCAGTCTCTGGCCGCGCTGATGTGACGATACCGAGAGGCGCAACGCCAGAAAGCACCGGCAGGCAAAAACTCTGCATGCGGTTCTGCCTTTAGGGACCTGGCGTTTCTCGCGTCGACTGCGGCGACGGCATCGGAAACTGTCAAAACGAGGGTAGTAAGTGCATGCAGTAGGGAGCGTTCGACTAGCCATATCGTTCGGTTGGCAAACTGTGCTTCAGATACCAGGGTAAACAAGCAACCAAGTAAGCAAGCTTTCGCTTGCAAAACCGGTCCTAGCCGAGCTAAGCCGCAGGCATTTTTTCGTTCGTAAGTGGTCCCTCCAGTTTACCGGCTGCCTTTGCTAATAATATGTCCACCGTCACAATTTTCTAGCACATATGCCCATACGACGAGCCCTAACATCAGTTTTTTTTTTGTAACTATGAGCTCAGGTTCATAATCGAGCCAAAATGATTTACTACGTGATATGCCTTTTGAAGTTCAGTACCGTATTTCTTATAAGAAACTGATTCTGCTTACCCAGCTCCTCCATTTCATCTTATTGTGGAAATAAGTTTACTAGCATGCTACCATAAGGGAAACTGTAGGGATATTTTAATATTCAAATAAATGGAAACCCAAGACGGAGAGATGGCTATTTATTTTTCAATTCAACTTCATCTACCCCCTTTGTCTTTTTTTTTTCGTATAGGAAAACCATAATCCGTCTTTTGTGGCTATCAGAGCCATCGATTCGCGCTTGCGGCGAAACTGACATTTTTCAGCCGAATATTTATGGGCGCGGAAATTGACCCATTGAGGCGCATCTAAAAAGATCATTACTTAGTCTTTCTAGTATGAAAAGAATGGCGAGTAACACTGCAGCCCGACGTAGCTACTCCGCAAAAATACGAATGGCTGTGGCTGGAAGGCCAAATGCCGCTAAAAAAAACTAAGCGCCATGCACCTTGTCCTCCTTTCCATTTTATAGCGTAATACAAGTTGCGATAACATTTAGGCTCCCCAATTTCTACGTTTGAATAAGATATATGCGCAGTATTTGAATGCGGGTCCAAGTAAATCATTTGTTGCATATCATTTGTTGTAGCGCCTCATAAGTCATCACGTAGTCAGACGCTGGCGAAACTTATATTCTATTTCTTTATTACTAGAAGGTAAAAATCCCGATGTAATTTGTGATTAATGAACGAGTATTAAGGTGGTATTGTTCAAGACGTCATAAAAACGAAAAAAATCAAGAAATATACTTCTCGCACCAGTGCGGACGAAGCCGTTTTCGTAGGCAGCAGATGTCGCACTCGGTTGATTCCAATAGGCCTTGAAGGCGGCGGGACCCTTCACGCAAACTTCTCCTTGCTGATTTGGTCCTAGAGGTTGACGTGTGCAGAAGTCAACAACCTGTATGGGAACAGACTGTGCTTATTACTAATTCAGTTACAGAGAAACATCAATGAATGTTTCCAATAGGCGTAATGGTGACCATCGTTAGCATAAATCGACACGGCAGGTATAACGAGTAACATGCAGGCTTAGCAACAACTTGTAGGTTTGGGCGAGTCGGTTCATGATGCGAAAACTAGAAGCAGCGCGAAAAAAACGACGACAAAAATAGGAACACACACAACAGGACTAGCGCTGAATTGCCAACTGAATGTTTATTGAAGAATCACCACTTATAGCTATGCCACCAAAAACGCCTTGTCACACAAAAAACGCCACAAAAAACCAACGATTGCGGACATGCGTATTGCTAAACTAACAGGTGTTTATCGAGAAAAGATCTCTCATGAGTAGTTAAACTAAGTGACGCCGCGCTGACACACTTATCTCCAGCTTTATTGATAAAATAAGCTTCCACGATTTCTCTTTCTTTTTTGGATTTTCCAAACGTCAAAAAACTAGTTTGCCCAAACTTGGGTGTGCATGCGCATTTTTTACAGTGCGAGGCTAGATGGCTGCCATAGCCATTTTTGACATTGTTCTTATGTTGCCTGGCCCTATCATTAAAGCATTGCCCAGTTTGTCCGATGTACACTCTCCCACAACTCAATGGTATCTCATAAACAACATCAGAGGTGCACTAGGTGAACTTCGTTTCATGGTTAGTAGTACATATCATTTGTTTTCGATCTTTCATAGCATTACACAGCGTTGAAAGTTTACGACGAGCAGAAAATACGAGGTTGACTTGGTGCCTGTTGGCCACTTTCTTCAGGTTATGCGATAACCTGTGCACATATGGTATCACATGAAACGGTCTCTTGTCTTTTTCTTGCTCATCAGTTTTTCTTGCTGAACGTTTCAATCTTTGTAGCAAAGTTTCACTCACAGCTGTGATGACGGAAGTAGGGTAACCGAATGATTTAAGTCTTTCGGTCTGATGCATTAGGCTAGCCTTCATTTGGTGCTCACATGATTTGTTAATTGCACTTTGTACACAGGTGATGGCGATTCCCCTTTTTACAAGCTTGGAATGGGCACTATCATACGGAAGGATGCCTTTCTTAGATCTAGGTCGATACTCCCAGCAGACATGTTCATTAGACTCAAGAAAGGAAATATTAACGTCCAAAAACTGTATGGTATTATTCTTAGGCGTTTCAAAAGTGAATTTCAGTCCCCCTCCAAGCATCCTAAAAATGCCCAGAATATTTTGGACTTCGTCATCAAAACAGTAACCTGGACGTTTCTTTAAAAGAATGAGGTAGTCATCAACGTAGCGATAAATACCAGTGACTGGAGAGTCAATTAACGCAGCGCAAATACGGTTGTCAACGCTAGATAAAAATATGTCACTGAGAATGGGCGCAATGGATGAACCAATACAAATGCCGGTGCGCTGAATGTAAAAAGTTCCATTGTGATTAATGGCTGTCGAATTGAGATAAAATTCTAAAAGCGTGATAAAATTGTCAACATTTATGCCTGCTGAGTTTTGGAAGTCTTGTTCATTTGTTTCACGGATTTGTTCTCGCACAGCGGCTAGCAAACCATCACATGGAAGAGAATTAAACAAATCTTCTACGTCTACAGAAAACGCCGTCACACTGTTTCCGTTAGTGACACAAAGGCCGCTTAGTTCGTTCACGAAATCCTCAGAACTTTTCACTTCAACGGAAGTTTCTTCAAATGTCCTTGCAAGAACCTTCCGACGTGCAACTGCCACGAAGCTTTTTCAGACACAATTACCCTTAACGGGTAGGTGGGTTTGTGCGTTTTACACGTAAAAAACACGTCAAGGAACCCAGAATCTGTCTTGCTTGTGATCTTCTTCAAATGCTCCAAATTAAGATCTCCAAGTAGCTTGAGAGCTTCCCTCCTTCGCTTCTTTTAATCGAAGTTCACTACCTTGAAGTTCTTCGCGATGGCTTCGTCGGACTTTTCTCCCAGGAGGTTTTCCGGTAGTAATACGAACGTTCCTTCCTTGTCGGATTGGAGGATATTCATGCTATTGCTCTTCAGCCAGGACACCACACGCTTGAACGGTAACTTGGTTGAATTCCGGGGGAGCGCATTCTTTATGACACAGTCGACGCCTTCTTTTGTTGCATGGTCCCTTTCCCGTTCGTCTACCTTATCTGCCATATCTCTAGCCATGGCCAAAAACTGCTGCCCTGATAAATGCGGTTCAAAACTGAATTTTGGCCCCTTGCCTAAAACAGCCTTCAAGTCACTGGGAACATCCGCCTCACCCAGAATGGTTACGTTGTCGTTAGGCTTAGGCTTCGGATCCGGTTTCCGTAAGGAAAGTCTGATGCGCTGCCACAAAAATTCGGTAGACTGACTTCAATCGTTGGCAATCGTTGGTTTTTTGTGGCGTTTCTTGTGTGACAAGGCGTTTTTGGTGGCATAGCTATAAGTGGTGATTCTTCAATAAACATTCAGTTGGCAGTTCAGCGCTAGTCCTGTTGTGTGTGTTCCTATTTTTGTCGTCGTTTTTGTCGCGCTGCTTCTAGTTTTCGCATCATGAACCGACTCGCCCAAACCTACAAGTTGTTGCTAACACAGATTTCTTCTACAATGGGCTCTATCCTGTCTTCACCGGCTGTGTCGAATCCTGCAAGCACCTGTGTCAGCCTAATCGCCGTCACTACTTGCCAGTCCAGAATGCTATCCTACTACATGAAGAACCAGATTCTACCCCCTGAGGTCAGTGCTTTCTTTGGTTTTGTGGAACCTTCGTGGGCACATACGAAAAGAATGTGCAAGCTGCTCAAGTCCGAGAAGTGGAGACAAATTCGCCTGTTCAATGATTGGCTTCAAGTGCTCGTTCAGGAGGGCAAAGACCCTTGCAGGGCTGTCCGAGCCATGCAAGAATACAGGAAACTTGTAAGTCAGTCTACCGAATTTTTGTGGCAGCGCATCAGACTTTCCTTACGGAAACCGGATCCGAAGCCTAAGCCTAACGACAACGTAACCATTCTGGGTGAGGCGGATGTTCCCAGTGACTTGAAGGCTGTTTTAGGCAAGGGGCCAAAATTCAGTTTTGAACCGCAATTATCAGGGCAGCAGTTTTTGGCCATGGCTAGAGATATGGCAGATAAGGTAGACGAACGGGAAAGGGACCATGCAACAAAAGAAGGCGTCGACTGTGTCATAAAGAATGCGCTCCCCCGGAATTCAACCAAGTTACCGTTCAAGCGTGTGGTGTCCTGGCTGAAGAGCAATATCATGAATATCCTCCAATCCGACAAGGAAGGAATGTTTGTATTACTACCGGAAAACCTTCTGGGAGAAAAGCCCGACGAAGCCATCGCGAAGAACTTCAAGGTAGTGAACTTCGATCCAAAGAAGCGAAGGAGGGAAGCTCTCAAGCTACTTGGAGATCTCAATTTGGAGCATTTGAAGAAGATCACAAGCAAGACAGATTCTGGGTTCCTTGACGTGTTTTTTACGTGTAAAACGCACAAACCCACCTACCCGTTAAGGGTAATTGTGTCTGAAAAAGCTTCGTGGCAGTTGCATGTCGGAAGGTTCTTGCAAGGACATTTGAAGAAACTTCCGTTGAATGACCCTTACTTAGTGAAAAGTTCTGAGGATTTCGTGAACGAACTAAGCGGCCTTTGTGTCACTAACGGAAACAGTGTGACGGCGTTTTCTATAGACGTAGAAGATTTGTTTTATTCTCTTCCATGTGATGGTTTGCTAGCCGCTGTGCGAGAACAAATCCGTGAAACAAATGAACAAGACTTCCAAAACTCAGCAGGCATAAATGTTGACGATTTTATCACGCTTTTAGAATTTTATCTCAATTCGACAGCCATTAATCACAATGGAACTTTTTACATTCAGCGCACCGGCATTTGTATTGGTTCATCCATTGCGCCCATTCTCAGTGACATATTTTTTATCTAGCGTTGACAACCGTATTTGCGCTGCGTTAATTGACTCTCCAGTCACTGGTATTTATCGCTACGTTGATGACTACCTCATTCTTTTAAAGAAACGTCCAGGTTACTGTTTTGATGACGAAGTCCAAAAATATTCTGGGTATTTTTAGGATGCTTGGAGGGGGACTGAAATTCACTTTTGAAACGCCTAAGAATAATACCATACAGTTTTTGGACGTTAATATTTCCTTTCTTGAGTCTAATGAACATGTCTGCTGGGAGTATCGACCTAGATCTAAGAAAGGCATCCTTCCGTATGATAGTGCCCATTCCAAGCTTGTAAAAAGGGGAATCGCCATCACCTGTGTACAAAGTGCAATTAACAAATCATGTGAGCACCAAATGAAGGCTAGCCTAATGCATCAGACCGAAAGACTTAAATCATTCGGTTACCCTACTTCCGTCATCACAGCTGTGAGTGAAACTTTGCTACAAAGATTGAAACGTTCAGCAAGAAAAAACTGATGAGCAAGAAAAAAGACAAGAGACCGTTTCATGTGATACCATATGTGCACAGGTTATCGCATAACCTGAAGAAAGTGGCCAACAGGCACCAAGTCAACCTCGTATTTTCTGCTCCTTGTAAACTTTCAACGCTGTGTAATGCTATGAAAGATCGAAAACAAATGATATGTACTACTAACCATGAAACGAAGTTCACCAAGTGCACCTCTGATGTTGTTTATGATATACCATTGAGTTGTGGGAGAGTGTACATCGGACAAACTGGGCAATGCTTAATGATAGGGCCAGGCAACATAAGAACAATGTCAAAAATGGCTATGGCAGCCATCTAGCCTCGCACTGTAAAAAATGCGCATGCACACCCAAGTTCGGGCAAACTAGTTTTTTGACGTTTGGAAAATCCAAAAAAGAAAGAGAAATCGTGGAAGCTTATTTTACCAATAAAGCTGGAGATAAGTGTGTCAGCGCGGCGTCACTTAGTTTAACTACTCATGAGAGATCTTTTCTCGATAAACACCTGTTAGTTTAGCAATACGCATGTCCGCAATCGTTGGTTTTTTGTGTGACAAGGCGTTTTTGGTGGCATAGCTATAAGTGGTGATTCTTCAATAAACATTCAGTTGGCAGTTCAGCGCTAGTCCTGTTGTGTGTGTTCCTATTTTTGTCGTCGTTTTTTTTCGCGCTGCTTCTAGTTTTCGCATGCAGGCTTAAATCTAAAATCGACCATCAATGCAGTCATTCGCATGCGCACACTGCGAATCTGATAGTTCAGGTAACAAGTTCCTATTTCTTATGCGGGGACACTTTTGTCCTCATAAATCCATGCACGATATCTGAGAGCAAGCTTGAAGTAATGATGAAACTCATAATAGCTAGAAACTTTCAAATCCTTTGCGTGGTGTTACGACAAAAGGGCTCTTGAAGTCAACGTCTGACAGCTCACTTATCTTACATTCTTCCCAACGCATAGTCAAAAAACGCATCTTGCCAATAGGCTTAAAGGGGCCATGACACGGTCGCCCAAAGATTTGTGGTTTTCAGCGAAAACTAGAAGTAGAGGGTCTATTATTCCTATACGGATTTCAAAAGTGGGCCGTAAAAGACTTTTTCAGTGCAAAACAAGACCTATAAGTCGCCGGCTGTAAGGCCCGCCCACCGCCGGCGACCGCCATTTTGCTATGACGCGTGTGACGTCACGTGCAGCACGGAACGGAGCCCCTCGTCTTCTACCAAAGTTTCAGCCGCTGCAAATCGTTCAATTTCAGTGCCAAGCTGAAGAAAGCTCAAACATCTCGATGTCACGGGCAGCTGACCACGGAACAATATCGTTCGCCGCAATGCAGAGGCTTGCACAGCTAGCTGCTTGTTACGTCACGGCTCGCGAGTGCACCAGTTTTGCCTGACTCTCGGGCCGCTCGTGTGTTTATAAAAATATTCGATTATAAATTAAGTGCTTGACCTAATGCGCTAACATTCCGCCAGCTCATTTGTGAATGCACAAGGATTAATCCACATAACACCGATTATGATAGAAAATTGGGTGTCAATTGGGTGACACCTTTAACGAAGGAAACCGGTCAGAGGAGAAGCGTCCACTACACTAACAAAGATAGATGTAGCAAGAAGCACTCGTCATACGAGTATATTTAGCTGTGCTAAGTTTGGAGAGAGTCGTGCTTCTTAGCAGGATTAATTTTCGAAGGGATGCTGGCGTTGAGATGACAACAGGATTTTTGAAATCGATTGATCATTAGCGGAGCGAGTGTCGTCGTCGTGTGGAATGTTAGTGTACAAGGCGGCTACGTTTAGTGTAAAAAGTATCCAGTTGTCAGGGGCGTCGTGGTGAAGAATGTGAGTAAAAAATTCGTCCGTGTCCTTGAGATACGATGGAAAGGAGGGAAGAATTCCTGTGACGAGACCATCAACATAGCTACTGAGCGGTTCAGTCACTGTGACGAGAGCCGACACTAGGATGAACAGGGCTGTTTGCCTTGAGTATCTATGGAAGAAAATAAAATGTTCCCACAACAATACATCGGGGGATTCCTGACTTCATCGTCTTTGATGATGCTGTATGGTGATTAGTGGCCAGAGATAGCCACAGATGGTCATCTCTGGCCACTGATAGGGCTATAGGTGGCCAAAGAGCGCCAGGGCAACAGTTATTAATGGTTGCCAGAGGTGGCTGTATAAGAACCTGAAATCATGTGTACTAAAAGTGCATAAAACATATTAATAAAATCATGACAGCAAAGTGAAAGTGCAGTGAATTAAAACGGTGACGTGGGTGAATGTACTAAAATGCGATGAAATGTCAGCGCACTACTCCCTCGCAAGGACCCTTGGAAGCAAGGGCCTATAGGGTAGTGCGTTAAAAAAAACTTTTCCTGTAGCAGCATTGTCTTTAAGAGGATGTGCTACGAATCCCCTGTACAAATGATTTTCAACCTCGCGACAACTTTGATTGATGATCAAAACATATTGATCAAAGAAGGGTTGCTGGCCAAAATACACTGCAGGTTATTCTCGCGATATGCATTAAAAAGTTTTTTTTTCTTGCCAGTACTGTCTCAAGGCACGTTAAGCACTGTCAGTACCTCCCCACATCAACTACAGGTCGGAGGTTCACTAACAGACAAGAGATGACCGTGCGTGCCATAAGCGTGTCCTAGTCTCAGTCTACTGAATATTACGTAACTTCGCCTAGATTTTGTTGCGGATAACCGGTTGCCAATTAGTGGCTTAAATAAAGGGGCCCTGCAACATTTCTTCAGCATTTTCAGGAAACACTGTCGATCGGTAGCCTGGAGAGCACGCGAGACAAACATTATAGCGCAGCACGCGGCCTAAAATTTACAATTAATTCTCAAATTCAGCTAGAAATTGTTGCTTCTTCTCTAGACAAATGATGCCATAAACCAAGATGACCGAGCCGTAAACCCAAAGTCCACGAGCATTGGGCTGATCTGAGCATTGTGAGCTGCATAGTAACCGCGCCCGCCGCGGGAGACCGCCACGTGCCCACTCGCGCGCTCACGATGACACTGAAAGTAAGCCGCGCACTCGAAGAAAAAAAAAGAAAAGAAAGTGCTCATTCATGACGCGTGCTGACAAACGGGTGTATCTTCTTGCCCCCTTGTCATCACCCCCTGCGTAGCTTTCGGCGCGCTCGCTGGTGCGCAAGGAGAGGAGAGAGACAGCGCTTGACGCGTGCGAGGGATCCCTGTGACATATTTGAAGAGAGCACGAAAAAACCACAACTCAGAGAAACGAAGGGGACAGAACGACACGCTGAAACGCGCTGTCTCCTTCGTTTCTCTGTGTAGTGGTTTTTTTCGCGCTTTCTTCAAACATGAATCTGCACGAACTAGCCCAACTGTTCCTGCAAGTCCCTATAACTCCGCTCGTACTTGACGGATTCTAAAAAAAGGTTTGGAGCCATTCGATGATTACTTGGAAAAATATTGCAGGGCTCCTTTAAATGAAGCATGATTTGAGTCCATGCATCAATCAAATGCTGCCAGCTCATTCTAATCATTTTACATAAATGAGCCTACATGTCCATTGCAGGGACAGCTATGGATGAGTTGCAAACGTCTGCCGGGGCGGATGTGGCCAACTGATCGGTCAGTACATTACCTTCGATGTATCAGTGCCCTGGCACCCAGAATATGACTCCACATAAAGTTTTTCAACTGGGCTCGTTCTCAAGGCACCCGTAGAAAGGCGAATGAGTAGATAATGGATAAGGTCCAGCATCTTCAAAGTGCTTGGTGTGGCAGACTGATAAGATATGGCCATGTAATCTAGTCGTGTGCGTATGAGGCTTTTGTGCAGGTTCATAAGGTACTTTCTGTCGTTAGTGGCGCTTGGCGGTACTCTTAAAATGTTCATAGTTTTGAAGCATTTATTTGTAAGCGATTTAATGTGTGGCACTAAGGTGAGCTTCGAGTCTAGAATTAAACCTAGAAATTGGTGGCCCGCATCTACATGTAACCGCTGACCATGCAGGTTGACTTCGGGATTTGGGTGAAGGCCTCTCTTTTCCAGGGATTCTTTTGTGGATTTAGCCTGAACCCATTCTCAACTGCTTATAGACGTCAGACTCTGCCCAGGCGGCGCTGCGAAAACCACCGTCACCAGCACCCTCATCGCAGCCCTGGCGCTAACTGGGTAGTACAAAGAGAGCCGTCCGCAAGCGAATGTGCATAGGTCACAATAGAACCCCCCCCCCCCTCTCTTTCGTTGGTGTCGAGGCGCGGTTTCCTAAAAATCAAGGACCTGGAAAGCTTATTCTGCCAATCCACGGTTCAAAAAAGCAGGACGCTCATCAAAGCGAACGGCAGGAACAATGCAAAAGAAGTTTTCAGTTATTCCGCCGCGCTGCAGCTCGCAAATACAAGAGAGCATCACACGACATCGATTTCGCAGCAAGCCCTCCGACGTCAGTTCTGTAGCGCCTAAATGCGTTTAAATCGTATATATACGTAATGCCAAAGCGATGAAGTACACACACGATCAATTTACTTCGCTATGTGTCTTACGATCAGTGGTCCAAAGCTCGCTTTATAAGGGACGAATGGCCCCGGCGATTTTCGCCTTTTCAGTAGCATTCTCCCTTCATCTCTCGCTTCCTGGGCATTGGACTGTTTCATTACGCATCCTCAAATGATCTCTTGATGGTTGTCTTCCTTCTGTACATACTGGAAATAAGCACATAAGTGTGCGTGTCCAATTTCTCGGGGCACAGCCAAAGGCAAAACCGTGGCCTCCGAAATAGCGTCGGCAATCGCGGAGGCCACGGGCAAAACAAACCTGAAGGTGGTCACGCCCAAGATTCTGCGATTTACTTGTACGGCGCACGTGTTAGATAGTTAGAACCGGAACTCTGAGCTTTCAAAACGTACGTGCACGATGCTATGTGGTGACGACCAAATGAGATTGTAGGATGTCACGGCGTGCGTATCACGCGTCTTCAGTCTGCCTCTAGCTGCTCACTCCGTGTTACACGGCATCCACCGCGGTCAGAGCTTCTGTTGAGCTTGATAGTCAAGGTTGCCATGGTGCTCCGCCAGGGCTACGCAAAACAGCAGACCCACATTATCACACTTACTTTCTCGTGCGACCGGCTTTGGAGAACCCGGGTACCTCGCTTACGCAACACGCTCTCAACGGCCCGTATCCAGCGCTCTCGCTTTTCTGCTTCGTACGACAACTATGGAAATCGATAAAGCTTAACGTTGTTGTGCAGTCGTTTACGTACGTGGCAATTCACAACGCAAGAATAGCGTCGATTGCGGCGTTTGTTCGTAGCCTGCGGAGCGGTCTCGTCTGCTGTTCTTTTCGCCGTCGTTCTGGCGAGTGATCCAGCAAGCACTTCATGGAGGTTCGGCGGCGCGTCCGACTAGCGAAGAGAAATTCACAGCTCTCTTTCTGAGTGTTAAATGCGCAAACACAAGCAATATTAAGCTCAATCGTTGTTTCGCAATCGCTAGTTGGACCTGGTTCCACAGCAAACTGTGCGAGGTAGTCGGTCTTTGTACTACCCAATACTGCTCCGACAGGTGGCACACGCGTCTTGCGAAACTCCAGACTCTGACGTCTATTTGGAGACCGTGTTGAGACCAAGTTGGACCTGTTGCTCACAAATTGCGAGAGAACACGATTTAAATGCAATCTCGATATCGTCAACATATCTTGAATAAAGCATGTTACATGGTTGTACAGACGAAGAGAACTCATTTTTTATAATAGAGTACAACTGAGCGCCCCAACCTGAGACACTCCAGCTTCCTGTGCGAATGATCGTGAAAGAGCATCTCCAACCCAAACGCGGAATGGGCGATTCCACAAATGACTCTCAATTATATTTAACATCATGCCACGTATATGTAGGTGTGATAGGTCTCTTAGCCTTGCAAGCCGCCACGTGGTGTCATACGCCTTTCCATGTGAAGAAATGCAGGCAGATAATATTGTTTGTGGAGAATAGCTCCAAGAATTTTTGCTTCTATACTTACAATATAGTCGGTGGTGGATTGACGCTCTCGAAAGCCGCACTGATATGGATCAAGCAATTTGTTCGCGGCAAGTTAATCATTTTTCAAACACTTTACACAGGCAACTTGTTCATGCTATAGGCTTGTAACCGGAAACACAGTATGGATCATTTCTTTGTTTCAGAATTGGAATATATATTGTCACGTAGCCAAAACAGTATGCAGGGTTCGTTCAGCAAACAAGGTTTATTGGAGCGAACTTGTGCTCCGCAATAGGCTCAATGAAAAATGGAAGCGGCGAACAAGCAGCCGACAAAGCGACGTGCGCACGCGAGCGTTGGCGGAAAACGAATGCCACGTCGTTCTTTCGTGCGAGCGTTTATACATCGGCATGTTTTATTGTGGAACCACCGGATTAGACAGAAAACACTGGTCTTGTGACGACAGGGCAAAACACTGTTCCTATCAAATCAGATATCCCGTGCGGCATACAAGAGAGAAAGGAGAAAGCACACACTTCGCTTCGAACATCGATAAGACAACCTAGCGCGGCGAGATGCTAGAAGGTTAGTTCATAAGGAAACAAACCAGAGGGGATGGTTGGCGGCAATATTCGCCGCGAGATCGTGCTATAGGTGGCAGCATCGTCGCTTCGTTTGTGTGGATAGGCGGTCGGCGGCGCGTATACAAATGTACGCAGCGGCGCTTCACCGTAGGTGGTTTGAGTCGAATGTCGGCGAATAAAGCACGTTGACTGCAGCCTAATGGTGATGTATACGCCCTCCATTGAAACATTAATGCGCGAAACCGGCCTAACGTTCCTATTACGTGTGAGAGAAGCGCAATCTGCCAATAAATGGGTCTTGCACGTGTTTAAATTGTGTTTTGCCTAGACCACAATATAAATAGTGTTGCGCGACTGAGCCAATTAAGTGCTTACTTCTTTCTCTAGCGGCTACAAAAAAAAGGGCGTGTATTTCTGCGTAATTAGATGAAGTAGAGCTCCGTGCACGCTGCTTTCCGCTTGTATGAATACGCGTACTGCTATGGAATTGTGTGGCTTCAGTTCTTTTTCACCGCTAACCGGCTTCTGCAGATGCTAGTTCATGCTTTGCGGTATCACAAGGATTTCCAAATCTCTAACACTTCACGAGATGGCGTCGCTAAGATTCTGCATTCACACCTCGACATTTAGTACCTTTTGTTTCGTTTAGGACGACGTCAAATGCACCATGTGATGTGCTTGAACGACAAAGTGGTACCCACATTGAAATGATTTTGGCGAATGGGCGGTACGATGGTTAGACCTAGCGCCATAGCGACACATGCGTGCACCCACTTGTTGGAGTGCATACAAGCCTCGTAAGGCCAAATGCTTATGTAAATTGTGTAGGCATACGTACGAGCATTTGATACTGTGCTAGGACAACGGAATAAGCTGTATTTTGAGGACGTGCATGACGTACGCACATATGTGAACACGGTGTGGCTAGTGTGCCTAGCAGACGACGCAAGGAGCCATCCACACCACGGGGTTTCATCCGCTCGCCGCTAGGTGCCGACTCTCTCGCGGCCAATAGCCTACTTCCAAGCTGACGGGATCTCGCCAGAGGACCATATAGCGTTGTAGAGGAAAACGAGGGTTACTTGTACTTCGAAAGGCAGGTGTTTCAGCATCTGGTATATTACTCGATCAAAACCAGAGGCAGACTTATTGCAACTATTTAGTGGCACCAGCAGTTATGCTAAACAGAATGGTTGGTTATATGTGTCGTTTTTTTGTGCATTTCCGTTGTAACTTTTCTTGTTCCATTTCTGCTTCGGGCCTTTGGAATGTATCAGAATAGTGTGATGATCTCCATATGTGTTCAAAATGTGCGTCCACAAAATTAACTTTGTCTTCCAACCTTTCTCTTTCGATATTTACCACAGGTAGCAAACAGGTGTGTTGGCCTTTAACTCTTTTGACCTTTTTCCAGGCTTTACGCTCCTCTGTGGAAGAGTTGATACTGGATATAAACTCGGCCCAGCTCTCTCGCCTTGCTCCTCGGCGCTTCCTCCTTCCCTAGGATTGGACACGCTTAAGGTTTTCGATATTCTCTGCTGTTGGAGATTCTCGAAGCATACACCATGCTTTGTTCTGCTTTCTCCGCGCTTTGCTGCATGCATCGTTCCACCAGGGAACACATCGTTTGAAACCTTTACCGCTCGCTTCAGGAATACATTTGGAAGCGGCATCAAATAAAAAAAGCTGTAAAATACTTCGCAGCGTCATCTGTGCTTAAAGCGGACATGTCCGCCCATGTCATGAGAGTAAGGGTTTGGTGCCGTTACCAAACGGATGAAGAAGAAGAAGAAGATGTTTAATGGCGTGAAGGAGGAGAGGTCGGCCTGGAAAGCGGGTTTCTAGCCTACTACTCTTCACGGAGTAAGGAGAAGAGGGGGATAACGAGAAAGGTATGATGACAGGTGACTAGGGCATGGCACAACAACTCACTGTATCCGCTGTCCTGTGCAGAGACAGGACACGAGCGAAAGTCAGCCTTCCACCTAGGGGCCTGCGAAATGAGTTCATTTTCAATTGGTACGCTCAAAGTTACCTTGAAATGATTAATTCAATAAGGCTTTTGAGGAACTTTCTATTTAAACTAGGCTAAAAGCGTCAGCGACAATCTAAGGCGGAGTATGATTTGTTTGCGCGGCTAAAACACGTGGGCCCCTTCGTGCTCAAAAGATATAGCCTAGAAGAAAAAAAAAGCTCGTCATTAAGACGTCCTCGAGCGTCGCAGCGAAAATCGCCCTATAGTACACTGTATGCATTAAAGTCACCAAGAACCAACTGGAGCTCTGGGAACTCGTCAATGAATGATTCTACGTCGCGTTTGTGAAGCTGATAATGCGGGGATATGTATAAAAATAAAATGGTGATAAGTTTATTTAAAAGAACAACTCAGACGACATCTGCCCCAATGTATGTTTGAAGTGTTAAATGTGTGCACGATACAATGCTGTCTATTATGGTGGCTACGCCGCCAGATGACGCTACAGCGTCATCGCCGTCTTTACGGAAAAGAACATGGTGGCGGAGAAAGTTTGTATGCTTGGGTTTTAGGCGTGTTTCCTGTACATGCTGCACTTTTGAAGCGACTATTGATAAGTTCCCGTACATAGAGGTTTCTAAGAAAGTTTCTTATGTTTTATTGTATTGTTTGCGTAACTCTGCTAAGCATGAACTGGTGCTGTGTGTGCAATTGAATAGTGTTGAGTGTTCACAAGAATGGTTGTCTGTTTTAGGAAACAGCACCACCGTCCGGCCACGAGATGAATTCTTTAGCTTTCTAGGCACGGTCGGAAGATCCGCGCCGCGCTTTTGGCACCAGACGGGCCGACGTCGTCTCCATTGCATCCTAGGAGGCACTAGATGCCCGCACGTGCAATCTTGGAGTTAGAGTTGCGGGCCTTGCCTGGTGAGACGAGGCTTTGAGGCCTGAGGGCCCTGGAGTCACCGGGCTCTGTTGGCGGAGTAGATTGAATTACAGCCGCCACGGGGGCAGGGGCCACAGCCGATGGCTCACTCTGCGCGGACCCTCTTATGCGCTGCATCAGCATAAGATTTGGTGTGAAAAAGTGAACATCTTTTGTGTGCGTCTCTAAATAAAACGTTCTCTCTCGTATTTTTAATTAAACAATGTTCTTTTCTTTCTTCCATGTTGACCATGATCTTGAATACGCAGTGTGGTCCTCATTAGAGTTCACACAGTGAGCTGCAGTTTCACAATTGTCAGCGTTGTGATCGTTTAAAGGACACCTGGAATAGGACACCTGGAACTATGGCCGTATCTAAGAAAATAAAGCACCTGCGGGGATTCAGTATTTATGGCCAGACTCTCAGTTTTGTGTAACCTGTTTCTCAGGCAGTTCGCTTGATGCAAATATTAATAATATTTGTTTGGTTGTCCCGTCATATAATTTTCTTCTGAACATTTACTACGTTTTGGTCTTTCCAGCCATCAAGGAGTTCGGTGTCTTTGAAATTCAACAGATCGTTGACAGAAAAGACATCACGAGCATTATTCATTGAGCAGTGTGATACAACTTTTATGTAGAAGCTTCCAAAAGATGTTAGTGCAGGCAGTTTTTAATACTGCCTGTGGCCTCTTAGTTAAAGCAGGAGATCGCCGCTGGACGTTTTGGTTGCCTTGTGACCTGGACCGTGTTTCTCTGTCATGCTTTTTGCAGCCAAAATTGAGAGATTGCCCTTGCTTTTTTCTTGTGTACTGTCGCTGTGTATCAGATGGAGCTTGGAGAAGTGCTGCTTATTGGAAAAGAGTTCAAGCGTTGCTTCGGTGCGGAGCCTCTTAAGGTTACCATCTGGCGTTGGAAAGTATGCATTAAACATAACGGAAGTGTTGTTTTCGGCAGTGGTGCCACCGTCCACCACCGAGCCCTACACGGGGACGCGACAGGAAGTATGCAAAGACGAGTGCTGCCAGCGCCAGCTGTACACCAATACTACAACCACATATGGCGAGCGAAGACTGGTCATTCATACAAGGTTTAACCCTTGCCGCCAGGAAAAATTTGATAAACACGCAGACCGGGCTAGTTCGTACAGATCCATCTTCGCAGGAAGCGCAACACTACACACAGGGACAGCAAGGAAGAAAGACACACACAAGCGCTTAACTGCAACTAAGCTTTTATTTGGAAGAGCGAACATATAAAAGGGTAAAAGAATGAAGACACAAAAAAAAACAGAGAGGCCCACGTGTCATGCCAGTCATCACTCATCCATTCTTGCTTCACACACCATCTAAAAAAGTCACAGTTTCGCCGCACCAGCGAAGCAATGAATGCGATAGCAACGAATTGGAATGTAACGCGAAGAACGGAAAGCAGCTCGAAATTGCCAGCGCGTCGCTCAAGCTCAAAGGACGCACGAAAAGAACGCACACAGTACGAGCGCGAACTATCATGCGTCACAGCTCGGCACTTGAAGCGCACTGCTCAAACATAAAGCAGGACGCGCGAAACGAAAGAACAGGTACACACAGGACGAGCCGCGAACTGTCACAGCTGTTACTTATTTCTCTTTCAACAGCGCGCTCCTTTCGCAAACGCGGCCGCTGCAGCGACAGAAGTGACTTTCGTACGCTCTGTGACTGCAGCGCGGACATCGCGGGGAAGGCACAAGACATACAACCGCCCGCTCCACCCCCCAGGCCACCCCCTTCTTTCCTCAAGATAAGCGCGCGAAGGCGACCACGCCCTGTAGGGCGAAGAGCAATGACGTTCGCAGGAGCGGGGCGACGATCTTTAAAGCGCGCACCGCGCGCACTTAGCGCCATCTCGGTGGTGACCAAGAAAGCATGCTGAAGTAAATGTGTATATAAATATCTCACCGTTAGCAGGCTGAAAGACGGTACTCTTCGTGGCCTAGCCGTCTAACGCCGCGCGCTGCGAAGCGAGAGGTCGCCCGTTCGACTCCGCGCGTAGGAAAGTTTTTGAAATATTTTCGTGGCATTTATATATATATATATATATATATATATATATATGTATATATATATATATTATATATATATATATATATATATATATATATATATATATACGGAGAATGGCGCCGGCGGCGGCAAAGACCAGCCGAGACTGTCTATATAATTGCTATCGCAATAACAACGAAGATCTGTCTGTGTAAGCGAGATAGACGTTGCGCGCACAAACTGAAAATCCTCCCGTTTCATTTCTGTAGCTTCAACTATCAAAACGCACGTGTCATCAAAGTACGGCACGCAACCACAATCATGGAAGTGGGTAGCCAGGTGGCTATCCGCGCATTTCTGCACCTTATTATCATGCTCTTTTTCCCGGTCATCGATACACCTTTCAGTTTGTCCAGCGTATGCGCGGCCACACCACAAGGGTATTCTATACACAACACTGTGCACATGGAACATAGTCATTGCGATGGTTGATTCTCCAACACTTTTTTCTTTCGAAACAGGGCAAGTTTCATTACACATTTTACACAATTTCTCTGGTGCAGACATAACCACCCTTATGCCAGCCTTATTTCCAATACTCTTATGTGCTACGCCGTGGGTATAAAGAATAACAGCACTCTTCTGCTGCTGCAGGGAAATACCATCACGAGGTCTATTTTGTTTCTTTAAATCCCTATAGAGCGATTCAGCTGCAGCCGTAACGAGTCCAAGTAGGTAACCTGCCACCTGCAACTTGCAACATGTTCATCAAAGGTCTTCTGCATTAGGTGCAAGCACGGCTTCTTTAAAGAATTGAGAAGGCACATACGTGCAACGGACCTCTTTACAACTTTGGTGTGTGCAGAAGAGTAAGGCAGCAATGTTTTTCCACTCCTAGGCTCATAAAACCTACAGACATGGTTATCCAAAAACTGTAATGTCAGGTCAAGAAACTTATGAGTGTTCAGATTTGACATTTCGTGCGTTAGTTTTAGAGGCTGACAAACCGTCTCAAAATTCTTAAAGACAAAATCCGCTCAACCTTGAAACTTATTGGAATCACATTTCAAAATAACCAGATAATCATCCACAAACCTGAATATTTTCACAAATTTAGCTCCTAACAACTTATCATCTAGTATACGATCTAAGTGGGCAATCATAATTTCGCTAAGTATAGACGCAATAGCAGAACCAATAGAATGTTTCTTGACCTGATATTACAGTTTGCAAACGATTGCATATTGTAACATCATTACGATCTCTTGTATGGCAATTACGTCCCTATCCAGCTTTCTTCATCATTAAGATGGGCAGTGAGAAAATATCACGCAAAATTACTGTTTCTTCTTTTCTCTGAATAAAAACTGCAGCTTCATCGCTAAGATTCGGGCCTCCAGGAGTGGATACCGGACTTAAAGGCCAACTCCGGCGATTTTTTCACCATGTTAGGGTAATGGTGCTTTTATGTTCCTGAGACACTCTAGTCACGCGCCCGATAGCAGAAATGCTCAGCAAATTCGAAAATAATTTTTAATAAGCAAAAAGGCGCAATACCGAAACCGAAACCCAACCGAGTGTACTGCCTCTGTATGACGTAGTAGTTGTTACGAACCGGAAGTCGTGCAAGGTATGCCGGGCACGCCGGCGCGGAGTATGAAAACTGTGACAGCCGGGACGAGCAGGCGCACAGTGGAGAGGTGAGGACGCCGCGCATCAGCTGTAATGTCTGCGACTGACAGTGCCGCATCTGATACTGACAGTTAGCGGTGCCCTCGGCTGCGTCACTTCCGTCGCCTTAACAATATTGACGTCACAGACGCAATGTTGCCAATAATTGTGGGAAACCGGGAGGGCGTTTGCAGACAATCTTTAAAATTCATTTGCAAACAACCTGCGCGTGTCTCAAGCTTGTAATTTGGCATAAATGACGGAAACTTTCAAAGGAACGTACCCAGCGAATTTCATCGAAATCCATCGAACTCGAAAAATCACCGGAGTTGGCCTTTAACCTTTCTTTCACCCTGCAAGAGCGGCGCTCAGTGATTTCTGCTTCAAGTAATCTATGGCACCTCTATGTGATGACATTACTGAAGCAAACCGGCGCTATCTGATCCGACGAGTCACTCAGGAGCTTCTGTCTTTGCGCACCTTCTAACACCTCCGGAACTGTGCTTTCGAAATAAGCAACATTGTGGCAGTATTGATACCGGGCATTGAAACCTCGTAACGTTCTTTCTGAAGACCTCGTGCATTGCCATATTTGTCGAAGTAATAAATTAGATGACTTTGATTCGCCTGGATGGATTTCTGATTGAGAAAGTCAGTGAAACTGAGACTTGACTGAACTGAGGGACCATACCCTCGCAAGCATTCTTCGTATGCGGCTTAACCCTGCAGTGACGTCGCCCCAAGATCTTTCCATAAAACTATACACGCTAAACATGCCTAAAATTTCTCTCTGGATAATGCCAAAGCCAATTGTGCGAATTTAAGCCCATGTAATACCAAACATATGGAAAACAATTCCTTCTAGACTCAATGCTTTCGCGGCAGCCTACATTTCGCACATGTGGATATATACAAACCATGTTTTCGTAGATGGCTCTGTATGACGGTCAACTTTAGCTGCAACTTTCACTGTAACTGGAATGAGTATGACGGCAACGCCTTAGTATAACACATTGAACGCTGTGTACTGCAGCGGAGGGGACCAGTGTTCGAAAAGCAGTGGCAGCATATCACAACAAAAAATCACCAAATCAACTGCGTATCGTGACACCACGTTGACATTGCAACGGATTAGTCATAATGCAGCATGAAATAGCCTACAGGAGACTGGTATATGACACCACCAGTCTGTTGACTAGGACGTTTCAATATGGACATATTATTAAAGTGGATTCTTAATCCTTAGGGAATAGGTGAAAACGAACACCCTGACGACGGAGCAACAAGGGCATAAACTAACGCGAAAGTAATAACAATTCAATTTTCCCAGGTGGCACCAATTTCATGCACTTTAGTACTATCAATACTACTCCATTATGTCCCCTATATGGAGCAACCATTCGACTACGCCGAACGTTGTGAAAAGCGCTTCCGTAGAAGTGAGGCTGGCTCGCCCCTCTGGCCACTTGAGTGGTTACGAAGAGATAAAGAAAAGCTGCTGCATAAACAATGGCTCGGTGTTGTGTACAGGCGCCGATAGCACTAAGAAGACTGTACTGAAACGTAAGCCTGCATGTTGTGCCCTTTACTCAAGAGAGAGATACAAACGCCTTTATTTGTGCAAGGATAAGAGCTTTTAATCGTAGGGTGGAGCTTTTAGTTCAGGGCCCCATTGGCTCGCGCTACTCCTGATGCCCGCTAGATCATACGATGCTGCTCCTGCGGCTCTGAGCTGGTCAGCGCCGTCTCCCAGGAGCAATGTGAGGGTGAAGGAATATAGGGGTAGCCTGGTGAGTGTAAACATTCCCAGGACAATGCAACACGTTCCCAGTGTGTGCCCTCACTAAGCGCATAGCGAAGAACACTTAATTGCAACGTAAGCTGTGGCGACTTCCCGCCCTTTTTGGAGAAGGTTTTGAATGCATGGTCGACTATGCCCCAGCTGTACTGCAATTTAGGTTAAGTTTTCAGAGAAAGCCGGCTATATTCCTATCTTCTATTCCTTCTTATCCCGGTGAGGATTTCTTGGCTAGACACGCTCCGGGCCGGTCTGTCCACCTCACTGTTGGTAAAATTATCTTGCTGCGTATCTTTACACGGGCCACGAACACTTTCCGATCGCCCGTAAATACGTGAATATGCGTCTGACGAAGCCTTTGGCGAAAAGAGCTCTTGACTTTTTTATATTGGTTCTGCTCAGAACGACTTTCGTGCCCACAGATAATAACTGTGTTCCCTCCTCCTTCTGTGCGCACAGAGCTAAGTTGATCATCTAATTTTTCACGTTTCTGTTTGTAGTGATTTTCTGTGGACAGCTTTGAAGAAACAAAACTCGCTACTTCCCCCCCCCCCGCGCACCCCAAGAAAAGTTTGAACACAGTACATGCATACAATAAATGCACTGATCACTTCACGTACTGGAATTAGGATTTCCTGTAATTTTGTTTCAACCGTATATAAGTTACCTTTCATTTCAAAGAAAGCTCTCACTCACTTTCCTTTCAAACTATCATTCACTCACTTTCATTTCAAAGAAAGGAGCAGGCTTGCCAACACTCTTCAAGTCATCCAGATGTGTTGAACATGCGATGCAGCTGGTCAGCTCGGTCATTCCATAAACTGAAACCGGAAAAACAGCCGTCAACCACGATACAGCAACCTCACTTAAAAAAATATCGTGCAGTTTTGTCGTGTTCTTATCGCGTACTTTGTTGTATCATTCTATCTACAATAAAAGATAATAGTTTTTGTGATGCTGGTCGGAGCATCTTTCTCAAGTGTTCTTGCCTGCTAATATTGTGAAATCCACGGTGCTTGCAGAAAAACCTATGGTAATTAATGCCTTTGCCTAGGTTTCTATACATTTATATGTGTTTTTGGAAGCGCACAACAAATCTCCATATAGCATTCGAATAAGGAAGAAAGTTAATTTTTGCCATATCTAAATCTGTGTGATACGTAGTGACAGCATTTTGAAGTAGGTGTGCAAAGCTTCTGATGCCCTAGAATATGCGGCCAAAATTTCTGCACACCTCGAAACATTGTTTTTTTTTTTCTTCCAAAAATGTACTCCGTCATTTACCGCTGACATGCTCCATTTTTGAATGCATCTATTTGGATGTACGTTAATTACATCCAAAGGTTTTATTTATATTAGAGAATATTTATTTGGTAAAATGTAATTGGCATCATGGCTGTCCAAAGGGCCAGCAAATGAGGCTTGTGACCTCTACAGCCGGCTAAAGCTTATGCTTGATGATCCTTACTGCGGGCCTATCGTTCAACGTTCCGCGTTTCGACCTACGTTTTTGTTCCCTTATGAATAAATTATACCGAACTCTGAACGTCCTTTTGAATTTGATTTTATGATAAATGTAATTGTTTCAATAGATTTCACGTTCTAATTAAAATGTAACCAGTATGGCGCACAGTTCTTAATAAGTAAAAAAATTTGGGCAGCTTGCATGAAGTCGCACAAGTCTGGGTAACAGCACAGCTGGTGGGCGCCTACCTGGTCCTGGCTTGCCGAGGCTATTGCCCTTTCACCTCTCTTATTCCTATTCCTTGCTATACTATACTGTACATGGCTATCCTTGCTCTCTTTTTTTTTTCTATATTTTTTGTGTCTGCTTCTTTCTATCTCTTTTTCTCTCTTCCCTTTCCTTCACTCTAGTTTATCTTCCTTTCTACGCCTTTCTTTCTCTCTTTCTTCCCTTTCTTTATATCTATTTTTCTACTTCTCATTCTTCCAATCTCTTTCTTTCTCTCCTCTCTCTGTACTCGTTCTCCCCTCTCCTTTCCCTCCTCCTCACCCTCACATTTCTGCTCCTTATTCTCACTTCCCTTTCCCACCACCTTGCTACAATATACTGCACAAGACTACGCTATGCTCGGCTGGCGTGCGTGGATAGCCGAGTGGTTAAGATCTCAGATCGTGGGTAAGCGGGTTCGAACTTCGTCTCGCGAAGAATTTTTTTTCCCCAGCAATTTCTCTCTTTCTTTATCTGTCTTTCTCTTTCTTTCTTTCTTTCTGTCTTTCTTTCTCTCTCTCTACTCGTTCTCTCGCCAATCACAGTTATTGCATCCCACGCCTGCCAAATCGGCGTAGTACGTGTTCTGGGAGCGAAGCAGAAAAAAAATCAAGAAGACGACGATGAAGAAGAAGTCAAAGAGAGCACGTACCGGTTCATGATGATGACAACTTTCTATCTCCGACAAACGGCCAACCTCGAGCATAACAGCTCGGCTCTAGAAGTTATCTGCTTGGTTCATCAGCAGGATACAAGTTGAAAGTTGGTCAGTTCGTCACAAGATGCTTTGATGACTGATAGATGGTGAGGTAATTAATTTATAAATAACATGAACTTGCTGAAGAGGACACAGTATACGAAGTATGTTGTTGGTCTTTAGTCTCCAGTTCGTTATGTTCGTTTAATTTTCCCTAGAATAACTGTACAAGTTGACTGATCTCGTAACTTGCAACACTTTTTTACAGGAAGCTAAAATCGTTCGGAGGAAGTGAGTCCTAGAAGAACGATCTATTGGATTTACGCTATCGGCTTTCAGAAACACTGGAACCATGTACAATGACGAAGGCATACGTGTAGTTTGCGTGACTGCGTTTCAATTCGAACTTGAATACTGATCGAATGCTTACACCACTCTCCACTACTCTGCTGTATCGACAAATCGGTACAGCGCAATATGCCCTTCATATGTTTCTGCTAGCTGACAGCACTGAATGCACCAAAGACCAGAGAAGATTAATATCTTCTGCAATGATCGCCCGATTCCTGCAACCTGGCTCATTCAAAACCACTTTCGATTCTATCGATTACTTAGGAAGATGTGATTACCGCCTACTCTGTCGACAATTACAACTATTGCCTAGGTAGATATTTAAGCATAAAAATGTTGGGAGTGCAAACACGGAGATCAGTGAACGAAAATAAACAAAACAAACGCCTACATTGTTCTGTCTGCATGTCTGTGTTCTGTCGTTTGTGCCCGTGTCGGCAATGCAAATTTTCTCTATGCTGAACCCTTACCAGTCCATGCATTTTCTGGCATCAGCAAGGCCCATGAGCCTAGATAGGTCAATTGCTGTGCAGTTGGCGCGTAACTGCAAATGATAGCGGTACAAGGCTTAGGGGAAAAGAAGAAACGGAGCGAACAAAAAAAGGGCGTTGTCTTCTTTTCTTCTCTTACATAACCCTTGCGCCTAAATCATCGACAGCAGATGAACGTAGGCACTTTCTACATCTGTAAAGAGAAACTAGTTTCGTCGCCATGCTGTATGTGTCTATCACACGCAAGGCCACTTACCACAGTTGCGGCATGAGCTGAGACGCCGCGGCGATGTATTTTGTTCCTGCTGCACTTTCTTTGCTGTCGGGAGCGGCGCTCCTTCAGTAAACCTTATTTGCACATCTAGCGTCCGTTCTGTGTGTAATGTGTCTTTTGTAACTAATAACGAGTGCAGCTGAGCGGACCCATATTACCCAAGTTCAAGCGCGTCAACATGAACACAAAAAATACCAAAAATACAGCATTATCAATCGTAAGGTGATTCTATACGTGCTTTCCGTCTTCATAATTCTGGCGGAAAGCTTGAGCCAGTTAGATGTCCTTAAAATAGGTTTAGAATTGAACTGCTAAATCTTAAGTCACCAAATGAATCGCTTGTTCAGTAAAATCTCGTGAATTTCGGACAACTTCGCAATATTTTACGTAGGACTAAGTTACGAGGGTAATTACAAGCTCAATGCCGCACTTTTATATTCATCAGCCTGCACTAGTTTTTAGCCTGCACGTGCCTGCTCGGGTTGACGTCACGCACAACAATAACATGAGAGCACCAGATTCAGATGATAGATAGGCAGGCAATATATTGAGCCACACATGGAGCCCATCAAATGTGTAATGCCCACGAGGCCCCACAGGCACTTGTGTACTGAAAGAAGAACGCTGTCGTTGTGGTTAAGACTGTCAAGCTTATTATAGTATACCGTCGGTGCTCAATTGATTAGTACAGAACCTACTCCACCTTTTGCGACTTATACTGCAGAGCTGGAACTGTGAGCATATGTTTGGGCAAAGACAGTTATGTTTTATTCATGACATTGAAAATGATGTTTATTTTTTCACATCAATGCAGTGTAATGATACGAATAGGCGGTCGAAAAAGGTGTCACTTCGACAACTTGACGAAGCCGTAGGCCCTCTCATTGGCGATCACAGCAGTGGTTAGTAATGGCACATTACCGAATTTTGAGAAAAGATATTGCATTGAACATACAGGCGTACAATAACATAAAGTCTGGATTTACGCCAAAAATGCAGTCGTTTGTAGATACACATAAAAAGCGCTAGATATATCGCATTACACAAACGTAATTTTGCAGAGAGCATGCTTTTATACTTCGAGAAAAAAAGGCACGGTGTTGCCGCAACGGCGACGCAATGAAAGCAGACAACTTGATCGGGCTAGTTGGTAATGATCCATCATTGTAGGCAACGCAACACTTTACAAAGTACGAATGCAGAAAGGACAAACCATAAAGACCTTTTGGTTTCTCCTTTCTGTATCCGTCCTTCGTAAAGTGTCGAGCTACCTAGAATGACGGAGCAGTGAATGCGACCGCAACCGATTGGAATGTAATGCGAAGCGGAGCTACCATGCTGTTCCAGCCTCCGTCCTTTCGTAACTCAACTAAATGCTGTCCTAAGGAAACGCGACCACTTCAGCGAGCAAAGCGACATTCATACTTTGTATCGGTTCAGTGCATACAGGAGTGAGAGCACAGCACGTAGAAAAGTATGAGCCATCTTCTTGTCGCCGTCAAGATAGAGACCACGCCAAGCGAACAAAAGTACACAGTTCCTGCCGGAGCTACGCAGCACTCCCTCTCCGAGAGCCCCCTTTTGGCGCGACGGCAAAGGCTTGCGCGTTTCCGCTCCGCTTAAGCCATGATCGTCGGCTGCCCTCCCACGCTTTCTCTAGCACAGAGAACATGCGAACAATGGAGCGATGTTATAACCCCTAAACCTAATATATAACCTCACGGCGACTGCCGACAGCGACTGCAAAAATGCGCTTGTAGTGTCCCCGCAATTTCCATCACAATAAAACATTATCGACAATTCAGGGGAACTTTAATACTACAAAAAATCCGGCAGGTCCCACGCACTGTGAGAATCGATGTAATGCGAAGGAGCCAGCAAAGAGCTGCGTACTATCGCGCTCAGTATGAGCTACAGCGCGGGAGCGCGGGGCCAAGCCCACTGTCAGGTCGTACAGTGGCGGTGATCATGACATTTCTTCAATTTATCAGGTGAGGGTTTGGCTGTTCGTGCGAGTGCGCATCGCCTCTGCTTGCTTTCACGCTCGCCCTCGTCTTGTTCTGCGGTGATATCAGCCTCGCAAATGATAAGGTCAAGGGTGAAAGCACCCCCCGCCACGGTGGTCTAATGGTTCCGGCACTCTAATGTTGATCCGAAGGTCGCAGGATCGAATCCCGGCCGCAGCGGCTGCATTTTCGATGGAGGCGAAAATTTTTGAGGCCCGTGTACTTCGATTTAGGTGTACATTAAAGAACCTCAGGTGGTCGAAATTTCCGGAGCGCTCCGCTACGGCGTCCCTCATAATCATATTGTGGTTTTGGGACGTTGAACCCCAGATATTAATATCATTAATAACGGTGACAGCAAGCAAGTAGGGGCGATGCGCGCTCGCAGGGAGAGCCAAATTATGTCTCGATAACTAAAAAATATTGCACGATCGGCGCTACTGTAAAACCTTGCCGTGCGCTCGGCCAAAAGCTCGCGTGGTGTAGCTCATACTGAGCGCGATAGTACACCACGTTGTTTGTCTTTGAGGCAAATGAAGCCAATCACGTCATGACATCCAGTTGACTTATCATCATCATCATCATCAGCCTGTCTACGCCCACTGCAGGGCAAAGGCCTCTCCCATGTTCCGCCAATCAACCCGGTCCTGTGCTTTCTGTTGCCACGTTATACCTACGAACTTCTTAATCTCATCTTGACTTAATCTCAGTTGACTTATCGCATGTTGGTTATACATGCCTGCATGTACAAACTGGTGTATACCATGCTAATGAAATGTATATTCTGGTATATACAATACACGACCTGTCATTCATGCTTGTCACGCACTCACGTCATGCCACATCAATTTTGGTATATATCCAGTTAAAAAAATGGACATAAGTGCACCAAGACCGTGTCATGTAAATCATGCCGTATATGACATGCATGCCATTATTTTCGTGTTACCAGCTGTCACTTATGTTCGTCATACAGTCACGCTGCGAAATACCAATTTTGGTGTTTATCAAGCTAGCAAAAGGGCCGCGTGCGCACCATGAGCTTGGCATGTAAATCATGCCGTACGTAACGTGGATGTCATGATTTTCATGTTACCACGTGTCATTTACGTTCGTAATGCAGTCACGTCACGCAATACCAATTTTGGTGTATATCAAGCTACTGAACCGGTAGAGAGTGCGCCATGAGCATGGCATGTAAGTTATGCCGCACATGACATGCATGTCATTATTTTGATTTTCATGACTTTCACCTGAACTTTGCAACTTCCAGCTACCTTTTTTTATTCTGTGAGATAGCCGGTGTACGTAAGGAATCACTACTACCTTTGAGCTAGAATCAATCTGTCTAGCGTTTTCCAAACATGGTTCTTTTTCCTGTTTAAACTGTTTTATTAGTCTGTAGCCTGCATCATAGACAGCGGGTACCCTGCGTCCTGCAATCGAGCCACCTGTTCATGAAACGCGCCATGAGCTGTGTGAAAGCAAGATTTTAACAGTGCGGACCGAAAACAATTCGTGATTATACCATTCTTGATCAGCTTAAATGAAGGAAAGAAGATTACTCTTAAGGGCTCGTTTTTCTTTGTTAGACACAATATTAATGAGAACTAACAGACAGTAATGCCAAGGAAAGTATAGGGGGTGTTATTTGTAGTAATTAGAATATAAATGTGAAGAAAGTAAAGTGGACGAAAAGATAACCTGCCGCCGGCAGGGACCGAACCTGCGACCTTCGACACTCCTAAGTTTCAATCCACATGTATACCCCATAAAGTGGACGGGGAGATGACCGCCGCCGTAGCTCAGTGGTCGAGCATCGGACGCGTTATTCGAAGGTCGCAGGTTGGGTCCCTGCCGGCGGCAGGTTATCTTTTTGTCCACTTTACTTTCTTCACATTTATATTCTAATTACTACAAATAACACCCCCTATACTTTCCTTGGCATTACTGTCTGTTAGTTCTCATTAATATTGTGTCTAACAAAGAAAAACGAGCCCTTAAGAGTAATCTTCTTTCCTTCATTCATAGCGAGGGTCTCGTTCTGGCAGACATGATGCCTTCAGGTAGTATGCGAGGGATTATTGGTCAGCTGCCTGCTCGTAAAATAGATCACGTGCTACGTGACGCCAAAAAGGCAGAAAAAAGAGTGTTCCACACTCGCCGCCATGGCTGCGACTGGCGCTGACTGACACTCCTAAGTTTCAATCCACATATATACCCTATAAATTGTACGGGGAGATGACCGCCGCCGTAGCTCAGTATTAGAGCATCGCACGCGTTATTCGAAGGTCGCAGGATCGGTCCCTGCCGGCGGCAGGTTATCTTTTCGTCCACTTTACTTTCTTCACATTTATATTCTAATTACTACAAATAACATCCCCTATACTTTCCTTGGCATTACTGTCTGTTAGTTCTCATTAATCTTGATCAGCTTAGAATGATTTGACGCACAATTCATAGCGCTTCCCAGTTGTGTCTGCCTGTGCTCGCGTGAATCCGTGAATATTAACGTGTTCCAACTAGGCCGATTTGCAGTATTGCTTGAATTTATTTCTAGTACTTCTGGCCCCCTTTTTATGTGTCCTAATTTTGACTTAACTAACCCAGCGGTTCTGGTGCCAATTATCACGGTCTGCGATTGTGGATCACGTATGCTGAGCTGGTTCCTAAATATTGAATAGTGACCAGTGGAACTTTTGCTGGTGGCTGGATGTTTGCCCCCGTCTGATGGACATGGGAGAAGAATCAGCAAAATTGTGCGATCAGAGAGCCGGAGACAGGTTAGACATTTCTAGGATTGTCTAAAAGTGGCCTGTTCGTCTGTTTCGTATGGGCGTCTCAATGTGAAAGCCTTTTGTGCCTGGTGTAGACAGGCAAACTTAGTTATTGAGGCCTTGTGGAACGATGTGTTTCGGAGCTTGCCCAAGAAAAAGAACAAGGAGCCGCCGAAGGGAAACATTCTACTACTGGGGGATGCAACGGTGGATGAACGCCAACAAGGAGTCCTGAGGTTGGGACCAAAGTTCTGCGTGGAGCCAAGAGTCGACATTGTTGACAGGCTAACCCTCACAAGAGAGATTGCGCGGCGCGTACCTGGGAAAGAAAAGGACAGATGTGAGGTGGAATGTGTGGACATCGTAGCCAAAGCGCCGGTAAGCTGCAAATCTAGGCCTGGCGTTGCTAGAGCTCCTAAGTATTTCGATGACAACAATGTGAGGGTTGTTCAAGCGGACAAAGAAGGGTTGTTGGCTATGCTACCGGAGACTATGTATGCCGAGAAAGCGTCTGTGGCGATGCAAAAGTGCTTTAGAGAATGTGAAGTTAGTGTGGAAAGTGTGGAAAAAGAAGGCTGTGGAGCTATTAAAAAATGTTACCTAGAAAATCTTGCCTCTGAGGTGAAGAATTCTAAAGGAATGAAATTGGCTGTATTTTTCACAGAAAAAAAAAAAAACATAAGCAACCAATTCCGTTTAGGCCGATTGTTTCTGAGAGAAGGGCAGGGCAATGCCTCGTTGCGGGGTTGGTTGATTGGTTGAAAAACTTTATTTGGGTCCTGCAAGGCGCGCGTCAGCGCGCAGCGGGCGACTCCCACGTCAGGACCGTAAAAAATGCTGAATTCATTGGACGTAAAGGATCCATTTATGCTGGCGAATTCGGAAGGCATTGTATAATTCCTGACATCGGATAGCAGAAAAAACAGCTGGGGAATCAGCATAGATGTTCAAGACTTATGTTACTCGTTGCCGCATGCGCCTTTAATGCAATGTGTTAAAGAGTGCATCACAGATGATAACGATGAAGGGACATTTCGCAACACGTGCTCGATGTCCACTGAGTCTTTCCTTGAGCTATTGCACTTAGAGAACACTCACGCGAGTTTCTGCGATAAAACGTGCACTCAGGCAAAGGGAGTATGCATCGGGTCGAAGGTAGCCCCGATCCCGACTAACATGTTCATGGGCAGCATAGAGAGAGACATGGCAAGGTACTCAGAAGGTGTAGTCTACAAGTTCTGCGGATATGTAGACGACTAAACGTTAGGCTGTGAAGTTCACAAGAATGACTTCAGAAAAACGGTGTAACAGGCTTTTAATTCACTTGGCAAGGGATTAACTTTTACTTCAGAAGTACCGGTGGAAAACAAGCTTCGATTTCTGGATCTGAAGCTGTAATTTTTGTCAGACCACGTGTGTTGGACTTTTTCGCCTTGGGCTGGGAAGCCGCTCATGAATTTTGCGTAAATCATTCTAAGCTAGTCAAGAATGGCATAATCACGAATTGTTTTCGGTCCGCACTGTTAAAACCTTGTTCTCACACGGCTCATTGCGCGTTTCATGAACAGGTGGCTTGACTGTAGGACGCAGGGTAACCGCTGTCCATGATACAGGGTACAGGTTGCAGGCTAATAAAAAAGCTTAAACAGGAAAAAGAAACATGTTCGGAAAAGGATAGACAGATTAATTCTAGCTCCAAAGTAGTAGTGATTCCTTACGTACAGTCCCATCCACTCTTAGGGTGAACACGGCGCAGCGTGGCCGCGCTCCGCGCAGCGCCAGCTCACCTGGCGCGGCCGCGCATCGACAAGTTTCCCTACTTTACTCTGCCTGCATGCCTTGTGATCAAACTCAGTTACTCGTGCTTTGTAAAATGCACAGTTGGTAAATCCGATTTTGTTGTTTCATGTGCGCATATTATGTGGTATCTACTTTTTTGTGACAGCGCCATTCCAAATGAATGAATACGTACGAATACGATCCCAAATGCACTCTTACACACATTCTCGCACCTAATTGTATAACGTAAAATCTCGATCTAACGCCCCCCTCCTACCTTCACTGTGACAAGGTACCGCGAGCAGTATTGTTTTTGGCCAGTGGGCAAAGCCACTATCACGTTGGATATTGCTGAGGATGATGAGCGATTCTTCCATGGTTGGGCGGCACGTTGAGATGCTGGAAAATGTGAGGGGGCGCTTGCTATGTAATTGGAGCAAATTCAAATAACTGACGTATTCTGTGAGTGCACAGAGGTGGAGCGCTTGTACGAATATACGTGCTTGCTCGGTATTTTAAGTATACTTATGAAAAATTTCACCCAAGCCCTTTAACAACAACTACAATCGAGCTAAATTCAGTGTACCTTGAGATAATTCCTTCAAGCCGAATTTCCTGCCGACGCTCTTTAGCACAGACGGGCTCACTGCGCCACCGCCATATATCAGTTTCGTCAAGCTGCTCGTGTCGAAGTCTTCGTAGTGGGGCCACTGATCAAGTTGGCGAATCACTGCGGGGTAGCCTCCCATTGTTGTCACCTGTTAAAAAGAAAGATATCAGTGCGTAAAGTAATGGCCGATATTGTTTTGTGCGTCATAAACTTCTGCTTCTACCTATCGCCGAAGTTTTTTTTTTTTTTTTTTGAAACTTCAAAGCGAAATTGGGCTCTTTGTTGGACGGGCTCCATATCGCTGTCAGTACTCGTTAAAAGTTAATTTATGACATTTTTTTATTGCCGCTGTAATTGATCCCACAAGCCATTGGAGATGTCTGCCGCTACAGAAAAAGGTAGTTATGAAGGCAGCGAGCAAATATTCCATTTATTTTATTTTGAGGATTTCCGGACACATTTCTTGAAACACCCCGTATATGCGCGCTTGCTTAGCGCACTGATGTGAGACTCGGCAGATCAGGTTTTCGCAGGAGTTTGACGTGAGCCAAGGAATGGTGTTCGCGTCGCAGGGTTCAGAGGCAGGATGCACGCTGTTGTCCGTTCACTTTGAATAAGAACCCACTAGCCCGCCGTCAACGCCCCGCCACGGTGGTCTAGTGGTTATGGCGCTCGACTGCTGACCCGAAGGTCGCGGGATCGAATCCCGGCCGCGGCGGCTGCATTTTCGATGGAGGCGAAAATGTTTGAGGTCCGTGTACTTAGATTTAGGTGCACGTTAAAGAACCCCAGGTGGTCGAAATTTCCGGAGCCCTCCACTACAGCGTCCCTCATAATCATATCGCGGTTTTGGGACGTTGAACCCCAGATATTATTATTATTAGCCCGCCAATAATGCTTAGTAAAGATTCTTGACCTCCTTTCTTCGTTGCCAATTTCGATAAATGCGTCTTCAGTAACACGGTTCGTCGCTCCACTGCTTAAATGTTAATCACACAACACCAATGCTTACCGAGTGAGTTCTGGCGGAACTTTTTTTTTTTTCGTATTATTGGCAGATAAAAGGAGACAGATCATTGAGCATTCGATACAAAAAAGGTGACGAGGAAGTGCTGCAATTTGGAGATTTCTTGTTTTGGCTAATAATAAGATGCTTATATAATGCACGTATTACCTTATGCGTCTGAATGGCGGACAACACTGCACCAGCGTCAATTTTGTCAAGAAGAACCACTTTGCTACCAAGTCCGAGATGGCAAAACAGGGCCCAGAATGCGCCAACATGCATAAATGAAGCTGTGCAGAGGAAGGCATCTCCCTTTTCAAATATGTGGTCGAGGCACCTGCAAACCATCGGTGAACAAAGTGGATTACTGCCTCCTGTTCTGACAAATAAGATTCCTGATGATATGTCTCTAAACTATGTCAGCGTGGCGCAGGCGCGATGATAGAGCTGTCAGTTGAACTCTCTAACATATGGCATCCACTGTTCCTCTAAGCAGGTTCTGGCCTAGAATTATACTTTGTCTGCTTTCAAACTCGAACGGCTGTACAATATGAATAGCGAAGCTGTATGGTGTGACCTATCCAAAGGGGAGGAAAGCATGGTCAAGGTTGATTTCTTTATCGCAGACGTATTATCAATAATTTCAATCCAGAATTTTTCCATTTGCATCTCCGTTACCTTTCTCCGATAAAGGTTAGGTTAGGGTGTTATATGTAGCACACACAGAGCATGAAAAAGGCACCGTGGTAACTCAGCTGGTAATTTGAATACGCGCAATTCAAGACGTGAGTTCGTATAACACTTGAGCTCAACTGTGGTTTCAGCGATTATTATTTCATTTCTTTATAATTTATCCTGTTCAGCGAGAGGAAGTCATTAATTCTCCCTATGTTTTTTTTTTAATTTTTACTGTCTCCTAAATAAGCTTCAAACTACAAAGTATTTGGCTTTTAGACTACAACACGACTCTGTACGCCGAGAAATTCAATTTACATTTTGAGGCGTTTCGATTCAACGTGGTGTATATGTGAGACGTTCGATGGTGTTTATTTAGAAACATTGAATTGGTCGTTTTAATATTACCCAGTATCGTGCTGCAAATGACTGTAGCGCAACGTAAATGTGTACCGCATCATCAGCACGCGTAAAGTTGGGTAAATTTAGCGCACGTACAGTTTGGCTAATGCGTCGCTATAGCGCTGTTGAACAATCCTCCCTAGCGCCTTTTATGCAGTCACGTGCACACATAGTTCCAAGTAGGAATAGCTGTCCTGGCTTGTGGTACCTTCACAGCGTCTCCATGGCATGAGCGAGTCTGAAGAAGCTAATCTTAAAGGAATCAAGTGTATTTTAGAAAGAAGTGCTCAAATCTTACCCGTACGCTATCACTTGAGCTATAATATTGCGATGGGTCAGCTGTACGCCTTTTGGTAATCCCGTCGTGCCACTGGAGTATACAATGCACAGTGTCGTATCCGGACTCTGCCTTAAAATAACTTTGTTCTCTTCAAGACTGGCCTGCTTCATTTCTGAAAGACTGTGCGCTTCTTTGCACGTGCCGTGGGTGACAATGAATACCTGAAAAGCCATATATTTTGGCATGAAACTGCGCCGATCACTATGCACAGACACGAATACACATGCGAAAAAATGACATGCATACGCTCGAGACTTTCTCTACTATATTTGTAAAATTATATTGGCGTGTTTAAGGAGCACCGGGAAGCACAGGTCACGTTTGCATCAATGCTATAATGCATCCCACGCGGAGTTGTTTTATTTAGTTCAGGCTCCGGATGGCGTCACTTTAAAACCAGCATGAAGTAAACCGTGGTGTGATGTGCATAAAAATTTTCATAGTTCGTGGTTGTACATGAAGAGCTACCCCATTTATCTTCAGTATATGAGTGATGGGTCGCACTTTTTATGATATTGAGACAAGGGGCACTGCAACGATATTTCATATGAAGCTCGAATGACAAATCGGCTATTTTGTTACAGAAAAACAGAGAACTCGCATGCTTCTGATAGGCACACCCTGCTCACACCCTTTGCACCTTACCTGCCAAGCACACACATTTCCATGCGCGGCTTTCTTCAGAGAAAACAATTGAGTGCGGCGCAATAAAATGGGAGGACTTTTGTCAAAGGATAAAACAGACTTTTACAAATAATGTATCTTTCTGTCGATGGCACATAACTTATATGGTGGCTATCACTTTTGCGTTGCAACAGCATATACTTGACTGGTTGTGTAAACGTTGCACTGATTGTTACATATACGGTGAATTAGACAGTGGTCAAGTGCTGCACCACCTTTCATTTGGCAACGACATCAGCTAAAAGCTTGGGTTTGCGTTGTGTTCGTTCCATCGGGCTGAGGCCGACGATGTCCTGTCGGGATGGACGAAAAGAGGGACGCTACGCGCGTCGTATCTTCCATCTAGCCTGGCCGTTAATTCTCACAGGGCGAGCGGGGAACGCGGTCGACAGGCGGGCGAGAGGGGGGCAGCGTAGGAGAGGGGAGAGAAGGGGAGGGGACGCGCATGCGCTCGAGCTCATCGCAGCGTTGCGCAGGAGAGAATTTCGGCATGTCTAGCCCGCGTTTCAGAGGAAGAGTGGAAATGGGGAGGGGAAAGGGTATGGGAGAGGGAAAGTGGAGAGTGGAAAGGGAGAGGGAAAGTGGAGAGGGAAAGGGGAGAGGGTGAGTGGGGAGGAGGTGTGTGGAGAGGGTATGCTCATGTGCAGTAAGGGTGGTCACGCCTCACACCACCGGATTGAGCTCGGCCTTAAGATACTTCGCATCTAATACTAACCATGATTGGAGTCTTTGTCAAGGCACCTTGTCGCAACCAGCTTCTTTATTGCCAGACTGGGAGCAAAGACCACTTTCTACGCGACTCCCCTGAGATTTTGACCAATGCCAGCAAGGTGACGTGCCTTTGTAAGTCAAGCGTGCTAAACCCCGTACTATCGCTTAAGAGCATTTCAGTGCGATTTCTCAAAGGCATTGTGCAGCCCACAGGCTCGGAGATCAGTGCCTTCTGCACAAAGTAGATTAAGCAACGTCTAAACCATGAATGGCGTCACTTCTCAGCGTCAGCTCTACTGTGTAAGGTATGAGAACCACAACGCAAATTCAAGAGACAAGGACAATACACTTATATACAGCGGATCAGCGCCTGTGTTCCGTGTAAATACTCTGTACACTTCTTATGAATTTCCACTTTGCTTATCATATTGTGCGCAACCGAAATTCAGCTGCCACTAAAGCCATGGAGTGGTTTCGACACAACCTTATTAATATAAATCTATATAAGACCCACGTAATCTATTTCCATAATCTTTTGAAGAAGCTCTCCCTTCGTTTTGCGTTGTTCTCATTGTTCATCCTGTTCTTGTAGGCCATTACAGTATTCATCTGTCGTGAAGTACCTCGATCTATATACTGATAGCGACTTTTCCTGGAATAGTCACTTTGCCTATGTTTGTAAAACACTTCGCTCTCTGTCATGTCTGCTATATAATATACGATACTATAAGCCGGTCTCAGTACACATGATGATAACACAGACTTTAGCCAACTGTATGCTGCGTTATGGAATAAGAATTTACGGGCACTGAGCTGTTCGATGGCACAACAGATTAAATAAAATATTACGCTCGATCTTAAAAAATATATATATAGTATGACTTGAACCGAAATTCTGATAGATACTGTTTCAAAGTACTATAATTGCCAAATTTCAATAATCTCTTAATGCAAATGGTTGTTTTGAAACATTTCTGGTCCGAAAAATTCCTGGTTCTGTGCGTTATACTTCCCGTTGTTGAAAGGGGTCGTGAAACGTTTTCTGAAAATTTTCAACTACATGTGTATTCAGAATCCTTGCCGTTTCCATTCAATACTATACCTCGACTCGTTTCATCATCCGGGTTCATTTAATAGCTATAAAAGCACAATTTCGATTTCCTATCCCACGTTCCTCCCAGCAAAGGCCCCGCCACGGTGGTCTGGTCGTTATGGCGCTCGACTGCTGACCCGAAGGTCGCGGGATCGAATCCCGGCCGCGGCGGCTGCATTTTCGATGGAGGCGAAAATGTTTGAGGCCCATGTGCTTAGATTTAGGTGCACGTAAAAGAACCCCAGGTGGTCGAAATTTCCGGAGCCCTCCACTACGGCGTCTCTCATAATCGTATCGTGGTTTGGGGACGATAAACCCCAGATATTACGTTCCCCTCAACGGTACAGCTGACGTCACTTTAAGTCAGCCAATGAAAAGTCTCTTCCGTCGAGAAAACATGGCGACGCAGCGAAGTTTGCTGACCCATAGTTGACCGAGGTTCGTAGCATCATACCGTCTTAATTGTGACGCTGCCAGCTTGTAAAAGCGAAGGTTGTTTCCACTTTGATAAGTTGTACGGCACTGTTTGACGACACACACGGTTGGCATAGAGAGGACTAAGCCACCCAAAACACGCCATAAAACACAATGTAACGCAACCACAAAGAAAAATTCGGCAGATCCCACGTACCGTGGGAGTCGATGTTATGCGAAGCATGCGGCGGGTAGGTGACTGTGGCGTAACTTTTTTAACTGAGCGACACGTTACAAAATGGCGCTAAAGATTTGTATAAATTTTATACGCATATGTTGAAGAGCCGCATATGTGTTATATAGCCAGTTGTTTACGGTTGGGTAACGCTGCCAATGGCAACGTGGGTATTACCAACACCAGAAGCGGTAAGCTGATATGTAGTGCTTATATGTGTCCCGAGAACGCACGCACGTTACACGAACCCGTGTGCATGTGTGCAAGAAGTTCTTAACAGTTCTTGAACAAGGGCATCATCACCGTGATCAGTGAGCACCAGCAGCTGGTCATGACTTGTTATAGGATCCGGTCGTGATCGTGGTGACGAGGGGTCCATGTGTAGTGAAGTATGTCGTATAGTAGAGCTGTTGGAATTCGGCGATGCCTCGGTGATTTCGTCGACAAATTGTCTGTCGACAGAGCCGGCGACATGTCGGAACCTGAAGCCACCCTTCGCGTTGGTGAGGTATAGGCCGTCGAGGCTGGTAGGCCTGGATAGTGCTACGTAGACCAGCATAAGTGGATGGTGTTTGTCGTATTCGTAGACTACCTGGGCGTATGTGGCCTACGTAGCCTAGTCTACAAAGCGGCTGTCAATCAATCTGGCATCATCCTCGGTCCGCATGAGGCCATCGCCCAGCCTCGTAAGAAATGATCAGGACACTGCGCCGTTCTGGTGGACGAAGTGCACTTTACGGTGCGGTGATGTGGATATCATATGTAACTTTCATTAATGTATTCCTCCGGGGTCGAGCAGTGCTTCAATATAGCTTGCTGAATCATAGGAATACAAACGTTATTGTTTATTAGACTGCTATAAAAGCGGAGCCAACACTGGAACTACAGACGTTAATCTCATATGACGCCTGTATCGTAGGAGTACACATCGTAGGAGTATCATGTAGTGTTTATTGCTTTCTTGTAAAATTAGATAGCCAGCACCACAACCACAATTGACGTTGCACCGATATTACGCCTGCGTAGGCTGTTTTTCCAAACCAGTTTATAGACCTGGCGTGGCTCAGTGGTAGAATACCTGATTGCCACGCAGAATGCTTGGGTTCGATTCCTGCTGGGATTCTAATTTTCATTCTTTCCATTCGTTGAATCAACGCTGCCGATGTTGGTTTTCCTTAGCGCTGTAGCATTTAAGTTACCAGTGTCTGTTCTCGCCGTTCCTGGGTAGATATAAACTGTCAATCACCTGTGGCGCATACCCGTACACCGCGGCCCGTGGTAAACGGGTATGTGCCACACGTGTCTAGTGGAAAGGGTTTGACGACGTACGCGACAAGATTTTAACGTTATTCATGTCATGACCCGGCAATCATATTCGTCAAATCCTGTTACCCTCCCATGCAAATTTTGGTCTACACCAAGTTAAGGAAGCCATTATGAGAGCATCCAGACGTAGGCGGCTAGATAGATAGATAGATAGATAGATAGATACGTAGATAGAAACGCTCAAAGTGCCGGAGGTTCGCTAAGAAATGCTTCGCATTTAAAAAACTGGGACGCTGCACTGTACGAGCGAAGGCAAGATTACACACGTGATGGAGCCAGGATGTACTTGAAAGCGGAAGGGCAAGCAGATCAAGTGCGGTACTTGCACAATGTACCACCCAGAGCGCAAAGGTTTGTGTGTTATTTGTTTCTTTTCTAGGTTCCTATAAATATGTTATTTGAGAGGAAAAGAAAACTGAAGCTGTGTTTATAACTGCCGTTATCATGACGTCACACGTTAGTGCCTATGGAGGCCGGTTAGTGCCTATGGAGGCCTATGGAGTCGTTTAGGAGCCCAAGAAAACTGCGATTTCAAACGGGCGGTATCAATTATAGACTGAATATTGCGCCGAAATATTTCAGAATCGGCATGTCTAATCCTTGTTGAAGCAGAGAAAATCACAACCAGGCAACTTTATTTTCTTTTCACGACCTCTTTAAGGCCCAAAGTCCGTTATAGGAGGCCAGATTGTTCGATGAGTTATACAACTATAACATGCGCTCATTGCGTTCCAACGTACTTCAGTGAACTACCCTCCAGTATTTCTTGCATCCAGCATTTTTAGCATAAAAAGAAAATACAAATTACATCAACTATTACGGCGTATTTGTTCATAAAATGTATGTCTGGTGTTCTTACATACGTAATCCTTCGATAACATGCTGCTGCATGATCATCATTAGGGATGGTGAAATCGATAAGCCATTAATCGATAAATCGATGAAAAGTGTCCTGCAAAACGATTAATCACCGTAGATGTTTAGGTTTAATTTAATCAATTTAATCGACTAAAACTTTTCGATAAATCAATGTATAGACAGCAACAGGGGTGTCACGAAATTTTTGAAGTTTACTAGAATGACGGTGATGCCCCAGCAAGTGAATGGTGGGCGAGTTTGCACGGCGGTCTGGTATCGACGACTTTCTCAAGACCGTGCGTTGCGTTTCATCGTTGGAAATAAGCGGGACGCTGGAGGCCGAGTGGGCACTCGTACTTGTAACGTTACCCACAAAGTTAGCTTTGTTTCATGCGCGTCGAACCTTGTTTACTGTATTCCGTTAACCTGTGCACGAGTGTATGACGGGTCGCTGCCTAAATATACGCTTAAGGGAGAACCTTTCGTCTCTGAAAGGAAGGCCGCTCACGCAATTATCTATGCATTGTGCGCAGTGTGGATGTGAAGCGCGCTTTTCTGATACGGTTACGCTGTTTAAACACCGTGATCGCACCACACGAGACCTCGCAGAGGCATTTGAGATTCACACCAGGAGGTAATCTTGTATCAGTCACCCGTCATTAACGATTTCCAGTCAAGAAGTGTCGCTCCTAAAGGAAAGGAGTTAGTAAGTAGATACGGCGTGATAGTGCCTGGTGTTTCACCTAGGACGGTGCGCATGTGCGGCGCGTGACGTGCTCCTGTTGGGTGTATATGTTTGACCTTGCCTAATAAAGCTTTCAGTTGAGAGTGGCGCTGGTGTCATTCCCTCCCTGTCCATGTTCGCGCTCGACGTTTCTAAGATGCATGCGCACCGACTGGCTTGTCTTTCGGTCTTACTTCTGTCTTGTCTCTGCTCGCTATGACGGACGATGTTATCCGGTTGCAATAATTACTTAATTCGCGCCCAAAGTTCATGCTAAATGATGTTCATGCTTATAATATGCGTTATTATTGAGGAAGTATTGCCTGAAATAACAAATATATGTTGCGATACTAACTCACCCACTGCCACTGCCATCATTTCCAAAGCACATTTATTTTACTCGCATAGCAGCGCACTGCCTAAGTGACACTCAGTGAGCATAAGTGCACTCGCTCAAAATTATACTAAACTTGCCAGTGTGACAGGGCTATTACTATCGCCACATCGTAACACTTCTCCAGAACCGCCTTTCTGAGGATCTGAGCCCATGTAAGTGACGACAATATTCATTTGTGTGTAGTTCGCGCTAACTACTGAGCTGTTAGGAGTAGTCGTTGCGGGCAATTATATCCAGATGCTTCGAGCTCCGCATAGACAGAGCTGTTCTCATTGTGTACGTGTTTGTAAGACTATAACGAGAATTGTTGTAGGGTACGAAGATAACATTCGAGCATAATTTGTTTCTAAAATACGGTGCCGTTGCTAGTAATTCTTTGTTATAATTCTTCCAAAAAAAACGCAATCGGCGGTATAGAGGGAGCGCAGTATTTAACGCGAGAAGTTGAGCTACTTGTAACTTCGAACACGACTTCTTGCAGCGCGAGAAGAAAAAATTAAATACTGCGCAGAAAAGACAGAAATGACAGGACACATCATTATTACTGCCCTGTCATTTCTCCGCTATCTGCACGACGTTAACGTTTTTCTTCTCGCGCTGGAAAATGTCGTGTTAGAGGAGGCGCACTATCTATTCTATATGTTGACATGCACTGAGATTAAGGCAGTTGGTGAAAAAAAAACAGTAAATAGGTGTATTATATTTATGGACAGTCTGTTATTTGTTGTTCTTTTAGTCTACATGCAAACGCATTTTCATAGAAGAAAAGCTGAAACATAATGAAAAAAAACTCCACTATTGTGAAATCTGAGGAAATGCGTAGTACGGACACCCTGCGATTCCCGTTCGTAGAGTTCCCACTGCTCCGTTTACCAAACCGTCGATGACGTCAAACTTTGAGGTAAGCATGTAGGGTTGCCCTGGCACGAGTAGAATCTTGTTGGGTATATTCGCAAGCTCGGTGTGGGACATGCGCGCTTCTTTTTGCTGCGCTTTATCGACTTCCTGCTTGTTACGGCAGTTGAGAGACGTGTCGTCTGCAGCGAGTTCCGTAATGTTGTTTCTCCCTTCAGATGTAGGGACGAAGGCGCCGGAGAAGCGCCGGTTGAAGTAACAATCCCGCGCTTTTCGAGGCAGTGGCGCCCTCTCTTGCGCAGCGTGGGTGTCAGCCGCGTGTTTCCGAAGCGTTTTTAGTAATTTTGAGTTACATATTGTAATTACTTCTTGGTTATTTCTGTTAATTATATTGATTTAGACCTTGTTCGCTTTTTAAGCCGGTTTTGAGCAATACTAGCCTTGTTGTACCCCTGTATTGACGGCTTGAGTTTGAGCGCGACCACGCCCCATGAGATTTACGGATGGACGAACCCCAAAGTCCTACGCACTAAAAGTATCGAAAACGTCAGCTATTAAAACGGAAACAGCAATTTCGCATTGACACCGCCACCAAGTTTAATTAATGCGTTCCAGAATACGCACCCGAGAAGTGCTATGCATAATATCGCAACACTGGCGGTTGCAATGAGATCGCTGAAGATTATTATATGGCACTGTGTCATTGCGATCACGGCATCAGTTGTAGTATTCGTTTGGCCGGAGAGTACACAGTAACGACGATGCGAGACATTAAGCTAAGTCATGGAGACTAACCATAAGTCGGAAACCTCACTCATGAGTGCACTTACTCAGACACACTCAGATCGGGTCGTGAGGCTGAGTCCGAGTGATCTAAGCGCGAAATCGATTTCTTGAGTGAGTTGAATGATCCCCACTTTTTTTGCCGACCTATGGCCCTATCTACTGATCTTCAGCATTGCTATCATCCTTATGTTGCTCACATTTACACTCACGTCTACTCCCACATATATTTTTTTTTATTCGCGTTAGTTTGCCCTGCGGCATCAATACACACTACACAAAATGGTGCAGCTGTGTTTCCTCCATGAAGTCCAGGAGGGACCTATGGTTCGGACCGTATACCCATCGCTGCAGGTCCGGTGGCCTGGTGTGCTGAAGTCCTGCACGCCGCAGGGGGCGTCGACGAGCCGCTCAAAGCACTAGCGTTCATACGCCACCTCGATAAATATTGATCAGAGGCATGAGTTACGGAGGCGGGGGTGCCTTACCTGCCCCCGTAAACCCTTTCACGGGAAGTTCTTGACAAAAATATCGCGTGTGAGTCGCGTCTTTCATAAGAATTTCCTAACTTGATTTCAAGCACTGGTAACTCGTATTTGAAGGTACGAGATCAAAAGGCGCACGTAGAGAACCGAATATGTGATATATTGGCGTTAAATAGCAGTGATACCACGATCTAAAAAGTTATACGCTAAAGTACTTATGAAACAGAATCACTGAGACTCAAATCAAGCCGCGAGTCGGTGTCTTAGTGAGCATGGCTGAATAAGATTTTGGTGAGTTTGAGTCCGAGTAAATCATGTTGAGAAAAATTTTCACAAGTGTGGGTCCGAGTCTGTCTGAGGAAAATTTCGGGCAGACTGAGCCCGAGTGCGACCCAAGGGCAAAATATATTTCATGATTGACGCTGAGCGAGCTTCACCTTTTCTGACGACGTATGAGGCTAACCTGAGAATCAGGAAGCATCGAACGCAGCAACTTATTCTTCACCTGCGGCTGACACATTATGTGCGCAAGAAGGTAATTTATTAAGCGGCGAAAGCAAACGTTATATGGTGAAGTGACCGAATGTCAGGTGGAGGGTCTGCCAAAAGAAGAAACCAGCTTATACCACAGATAAGGATTTGCTAAAGCGTATTTTCGTATTACACAACGCGATACGTTCATTAATAATATGAAATTTTCATTAGTTCCTAACTGTTCTTTATTTATATTAGTACATTTTTATAACTCATCTCCCTACACTCAATCCCTTCGAAAAATCGCCTTATCGGTGCTGGGTTATTGTTCAGTTCGCCGTAGTTAGTGTGCGCAGTTATGTAGGGAATAAGTACTCTCGCGAGCATGATATGCTGACCATAACTACGATAAAACACTACACTGCCGCACTGCGTTCAGATCCGGAGCTATTAATGAAGACTGTCGCCTTTTTTTAAAGGAAGAATACTGGACAAGATACTTGGGTGGATGGTTTTGTGTGTTAATGTAAGTTGTAGGAATGCATAGCTGGTAATAGAGGTGTGTCAACCAGCTCAACGTTTCATGAATGCATTTGTCTCGCTGATGGAAAGCGCGGGCTTCACAGAATACAGAGCAAAACTAACACTCGCACACATAAATTGTCTGTGTGTGTCTGTGTTTCCCTTCGTTTGTGCTCTGTACAACATGCACTTCACATCAGCAAGTCTGCCTACCCGCTGGCGGGGTCTTGAACATTAAAAATTTGGGGGACACTTGAGATTTGCCTTTAATAGTAGAACGCGATAGCGTAATCGGGCCCCGTGCGCATCGCCTTCCCAACTGCTAGCCTGCTTCGGTTCTCGGTGCATGCCTCAACTGTTTCGTATGGAAACGAATGAGTGTGCGCGTAACATTGGCCGTTTCAAACTCTCCTAGAATGCCTACTGCAAGTATTGTAGTTAAGTGCACTACGCCATAATTCTTCCTTTTCCGAATCAGCAAAAGGCCCACTACGCGTCCTAAGGCAACACGCTAATCTACGCAGCTGCTCACTTTGTTGATGCTTCTGCAGCTGATGATGATTAAGTATGTCGGAGCGCTTTTTAATTAGTGGGCCTTTAAAACACCCACTCGTTGCACGATTCACATGCATTCACGCCTGGCGTGATTCTGCGCTTCTTCCGCGCAATATTACATGCGTTAAACGAGTCCTGACACAAAAATTTTTGCCCCGCGTTTTTTTGCTGCAATGTGTTGCTGGGGGCCTTTTAGTCATAACACGGCACATCGTTTGCTGCAGCGCGTGACTGATAATTAATTACAAGCTCTTCATTACCGACACAGCCTCAGTTTCGGTTTGACAGAGCTCCAAAAACGGCAAGCCGCCGGGTGTAACTATCACCACCTAGCGAGTGAAACGCTAGGTGACGTGAGCACACAGAACAGTGACGCATTTCCGCGCGGTCTGTCATCGTCGGGCTCATTGTCGTCTGATGGCGACGATTTTCTTGCGGCGGGGATCGAAGGAATTTTCGACATGGCGAATCACTTCATGTTTGACCCGCTGGCGAGAAGCGATTCGTCGGGAAGCGCGTCAAAACAGAAATGGCGGCTACGACGTCATCGTAACTTGTACCGGCTGCAACGGTTACGTAGGGGAAGTAGGGGGGTCACCTCGGGTCACCTCCGAGGGTGTCAATGCACTAGGTGCGGCCTATAATGCTGGATCGTGCTCGCGAACTTCAAAATTCGTATAAAATACCTTCCAAGCTTTATTCGCTGCCGATATTTTGCAGATGGTACACGCACGTACACGGGAATCGATCCAGCAGGCTATCTCGGCCGCGAAATTTTGTGTCAGTACCCCTTTAAGGACACTCTTTCCACTACGTGACATTCATGTTTTTTTTGTTTTTTTCGAAGCAATCGCAAGTCATAGCGTGGCTCTGTGGTAGAACATCTGCTTGCCACGCAGACGGCCTGGGTTTGATTTTCACCCAAACCCATGATTTTTATTATTTATTTTATTTTCATCTTTCCCGGTTTTTCGGTCACGCACAAGATCACGATTTTTTGCTCACAACCAATGACACCGACGCCGACACGGACGCGGATACCAGAATTCTGGCGACATGCTTTCAATGTACGTACGTCTCCTCCGACCACACAAATTGGGGCGCCATTCTATCCTTCGTTACCTATGCGTACAGCACCTCTACTTAGAGCACCACTGGATTTCCACCCTGTTTCATCCTGTACGGTCGGCACCCGTCGCACACCATGGACAGAATTTTAACGTAGCGGCCAACTTTTTCTGAGTATGCGCCCATATCTGACACGGCGAGATATGCCGAAGAGTGCTGTGACCTCCCAAGGACCTGTACCTCCAACGACCAAGAACGTCAGAAAAGCATTCGCGGCGACACTAATTCTGCGTCCACCTTTCTTCCTGGAGCGCTTGTGTGGCTCTCATTTTCTGCCGCTCAAGTATGCCGCTCAAGTTGCTGCCCAAGTATGAAGGCCCCTATAGGGGAGACCCACGCCGTGGAGGGGCGCTTCGGTGCCGCGCGCTGTCGATGAATGTGGAGAGAAAACTCGCAACGCTACTGGTCAACTCCCCGCTCTCCCCTTCACTCCACCTTGTTCCCGTTGCTTTACGAGCACGCTGCAAGAGCCAAAGGCCCTGCATGTGTTCTCGCAGGTTTCGTGGCTCGCGAGGCGTTCAAAGATCCGCGTGACTGAGGACTCCTTTCGTAGCTGCAGTGTGGCGAAAGCGCAGCGCCTACTCAGCCTTGTAGGAGATGCGGGGCAGGTAATAGCCGGCGACATTTTCATGGTCTGGGCGAAGGGCTTATTGGCCTCGAGATCTTGGAGTGGCGCCATCTCGCGTGTGACGTCAGAGCGGGGACTCCGCTCTCAACCGCGCTGCAGCAGCCGCTGCTCCTGTATGCGGATCGTCTGCTTCAGGCGGGAACTTTGTTGAACGAACAGCCTCGCGACGGTCAACTAACGCCTGCAACGAATGTTTTCGAGTGTAATCTAGAACTTGTTTTAGTTGCGGCCCAATCGACAGGGCCAAGAAATCCCCCGGATGGCCGACGAGTGCGCCGATGCCACTGACCGCATTGCTGGTAAGAAAGTGAAACTCTGTGTGAGTGTTCTCGCTCGTTATCTTGTTTCCGCCGTACTAAACTAATTAGCTTGGGTGTTTCTTTCGATATTTCAGTAAGCGTGCCGTTCTCCAGCATCTACAAGTATGTAGATGAAGCTTGTCGCGGTGCCTCATCGAGGGCGAGGCGGTGTACGACGCAGGCCACATTGTTGAATGCGCGGTCGAGTCCGTCAACGGAGATCGCATCACCGTCGCAGCTCTCGTCCTGCAAACAAGTGCGCAAGTGCCGCCTTGTTGCATACCCCCCTGCCGATGCCGGTGATCGCAGTTTGTTCCGTAATGTTGGTTCAGTGAGAACGATATTACGTCGTAGTTCATATTACCACCGCACAGGGCCGTCGTATGGGTATCAGGATATAACAAATAGTTAATCGCTGATTATACCACGCACAGGGCCACAGAGATTAACGTGGCAAATGCAAGCTGGGTCGAGTTTCACACCACGCAGCCTAACGAAAAGCTTAAAGAGCTTCGCTTTTAAAAAAGCATCTGCACTGCCTCAGGTGAAAACTTTTAGGGAATGTACACTAAACAGCGGCAACAGGTTTCGCTTATGAATTTATGATAAGCAGTCGGCTAGGCGCACGCTTGCCTTCATAAGTAAAATACGTATGTACACCGTCCAAATGCAGCCGTAGTCTCAAATATCCTGCGCCGCTCAGCTGAGCTCACGAGGCGCACTTTCCTGCGAGGCGATTCGGAGGCCGCGTCGTCGGCTCCTTGTCTAGGGGCCTTCGCGGCAGGTTGTGGGACGGCACCGCACCTGGTGTAAGTCGCCCATTAAGTATTGGCGAGGCGCTTAAACGTGGTCACAAGCTTACCTAAGAGTGGCGCGTACGATGGGTAGCAGAAGTCACTGTCCGCGAAGTGCTTGCTGCACACGGTCGATGATGGCGTCGGGCGCTTTTCCGTTCTGAGCTTGACTGTCCACTTCTTCTTCAGCTTTGGGTCCTTAGGATAGTCGTGAAAGCTTTTCACGAGCGGACGAAGTACACTGAGGCACAGAGCAGTACATCACCATCGCGCAGCACTCGCCGCGGAGACAAGCGGTCGCAGTTCTAAGAAACAAAGAGCTGTGGTTATAAATGAACGTTAAAAGCAGACCCACGGTTGTTCGAAGAGCGTCAGTAGCCACCATACGCAAGATAACCAGTTTAACTGCTTTTTTGTTGAGATTTACCACAACGGTGGTTTAAACACGGCGCTGGGCCTACGTAGCAGACGAAAGCGCGCGAATCCCCGCTCTGACGTCATACAGGCGCCGTTCGCGGCGCCGCCATCGGTCGCACACCAGGCCAATAGCATAACGAAATATTTTTGGCGCAACTGAGAACAAGCAAAAAAAGAAAAACGAGAGAAGATAGCATAGGGTGCCAGATTCACTACATTTGCTTTAAGAGACAAGTTTGTGCTGCTTCTCACAAAATATATCTGCTACAAATCCGTGTCGCCTTTGTTAGCTATCACGCATTTCCATCGGCAGTGTGTAAATAGACAAAATATATCACCCACAACAAAGGTAGGCATATGTGTACACGCCTTTTGCTAATACGGCCTCTATGTTATAGAAAAGTGGCAGCAGCGTAAACACGGGGTGGCGCGGAGTCAACTGACATATTTCAAGAAGGAAATTTTAAGGGCTCGTTTCTTCATTTGATACAAGCTTACTGAAAACCAAGAGATGATGAAGACACGGCAGGTATAAGCGATGTTAATTGTGCGGTTGTAACTGTATTCTAGTGATTGTGATATAAATGCGAAAAAAAGTAAAGTGGACGAAAAGACAATTGAAACACTTGCTTCCGTATAAAACTGCCTAATTTTAAATAAATTTTAATCATTAGTTCTTTCGCCCAACTTACTTTTTCACATTTATATCGCCATTACTGCAACCCAGTTAAAACAGAACAATTAACGTCCCCTGTACGTTCCTTGGCTTCATTATCTGTTGGTTTTCATTAACGTTATATTTCAGGTGGCCACATATTATATAAGGATGCCGGAAAAAAATAGGTTTCTATAAATATGACGAAGTGTGCCGTTCATTTATCACCAATTACAAGGTCATTTCTTGAAACCTACATCTGGCAGATGGCGTCCTTTTACGTCAATGCATTGTCGCAAACGCTTCTTGAAGTCGCACACGCGCCTTCGTAGGTCCCCATAAATTGCTGCAATTTTGTCATCAATGGCTTGCGATTGCCATCGGTGGCGTCGTCAACTGCTTGGAATGTGTAAGTTGGTGGCGCGGTGCCAACTGTACTGCTGACTCCGCGCCACCAATTTTTTCATTATTGGTAAAAAGACGGAAGTTGAACGCACTGTAGTAATATCTGCAGTAATGCCAGCACAACTAAGACGCGGACGCAGTAACTCACGCAGTAACTCGAATGATAAGTGCAGTTTTGAAGCACGAATGAACTATGGTTATGTTCAGTACTTCATGCAGATACTAATTTTCTCTGCACGCGGGAACGCTGACCACGAACTGCCAACGCATGCAACAAAATTTGTTTACCTTGTTCAGCACACTTCAGTAAGAGATGCCTGTCGTCTGCTTTGTTGGTGCCATCTATTTTGGAAGCAGTAGAATTTTACGGGTGGAATCAACCCCGTCGTGTTTTCATTGCTGTCATGGCGGCTAAGAACGCAAACCAGTCCCGGGCCCCGCCGGGGCGACATCCCAGAACGAGAGACGTTTCACGTGGAGTGCGAGCTTCGCAAATGCGTGAGAACCAAGGGGAGCGGAGGGGTCGTACCGAGCGGCAGAAGTTCGCTTTTTCCGGTAGGGGAATGCTAAGCGCTGCAATCGGCGGAAAAACTTGAGCGGGTCTCCCCAATAGACCTCGAGAGGTGGTATGCTGGCGCTGCTGCTCTCGCCCTCTGTCGGACCAGCGGCGCAATGTTAGGATTGTCGCCTGTGGTCCCATCTGCATGTTTCAAGGCGACGGTGACGGTTGCGGCGGCCGCTGTTTTCCATGAACAGCGACCGTAGTTCTTTTTTTTTGTCTGCGTCTATAAATACGCTGTGCTAACTTATGCTTATTTATGTTTTTCTTCCTGTCTGAAAAACCTCTCAAACTACAGCTGTTTAAAGTTGTAGTCGAAAAACCAGCATGCAGTGACTCTTGGTAACGTAAACGTTCAACAAAACTTTCTCCCCTTTTCGCTTCAAGTCATTAGAGAAAGACAGAACCCCCTCAGTCCTTTTCTTTTCGCTGAAGACCGAACTGCGAGCCCTACTGAAAAAAAAAGGAAACAAAAAGCAGAAAAAACCGAGTTATTTGCACCGGAAACAAGTTCCGTTCCGTCCCTTAGACACGAGCGGGGAACAGTAGCCCTCAGCCCCCCCCCCCCCCCCCCACACACACACAAACACACTCACAACACACACACACACTTTCCAGACAGTGAGGCTGCAAGCGCTCATCAGTTCGTGACTGGTTGTCGTCTGCTAGGAAAGCGCATCGCCAGCCAAGGCTGCCAGCCCGCGCATGAACGCGAGGACAAGAAGCGACGATCGTGTGTTGCTCAGCGGTTTCCGTAGGACTGAAATTGCAATAACATGTGCTTTAAAAGAAGTTGCTCGTCGCTTGGAACGAAGTTGCACGCGAGTGGTCAGGGTGTGGTCTGAAAGAAGAATTGTTGTGCGCGATGGAATCTTCCGACATTATATGGAAATGAACAGTGCAATTGAAAACCGTCGACTACGACGTAAGAGTGGTGGTGAGTTTTTCATTTTTCAATGCTCGACGTGTGCTGAGCCATATCGAACTCTTTTCGTTCCCAACGAAGAGGACGCTGCAAATGAGTGTCTGATTCCACACCGGCTACCCCTGCTCGCCGTACTGGCTGGCAAGAAATTACGCGTGGGAGCAGAAGACGCTGGGAGGCACATTGTCCGTAGGTGGCCGTTGCCAGCCTGCTATCTTCCTATTTGTTTGTGACGTTGTAAGGTTGTGTGTACATTTAAAATAAATAATAAAATGTAAAAAAGAAAGCGCAAGCGAGTGAGGACACTTTTGGACGGAATTCGAGGCGTGCTTACGCGCCGCACAGCTGCGGTAGAGTTGTTTTTCTTTTTCGTCCGACTTCTGTGGTAACCGGCAGAATTGTAAGCTAGTTGCTTCCAAACAGTGTTCCTACAGCTGTTGTGGCAGCCATGCACGCAGAAGCACGAAAAAGTACCGGACTTCTGCGATATTTTTCCGTCTTTTGGGCGGGGAGCCATGCGTTTCTATCTTGTATGCGCGCCCAGGAGCAACAAACGACAATCCCAGCTATTCCGCCGCGGCCGTCTGGTGGCGCTGCCTGTTCGGTTCAGAGGTGCAGTGCACTAGGCCTATAGAGCCGTCGAACGCGCATCGGCTGTAAACTATGTGATTGAACCTGTTGAACTCTCTTCGGATACGCGCCGTCATGGACGCGACACTGTCGACATCGAGCGTTACAAGCCGTACTACGATCCGCTCATAGTGGCCAGCTGTTAGGCCACCGGACGGCTCCCTTTTCGTCCTCGGGGGTAGTTGTAGCGAAGAGTAACGCTATAGTGGAACGTTCTCTCAAGCGCCATCTAATGGGTCTGTCTACCGTGCATTTCTCGTGGACGCCACTCGTGCTCGGGGTCCGTGAATTGAACCGTTGGTTGAGCTAGCGGTCGACCGTTACGCCGACGTTCAATAAACGCCTTTACAACCTCAGTAATACCCACCAGTGTTATCACAAAATGAGTGTACAATCTGTAGAAAAGTCGTCCCCTGCACCTGACCGCACTCTTTTTTTTAATCTTTTAAACGAAGTACTTACCTCTACAGATGCAATGTCTTTGCAAGCCTGCCTCATTTCTTCAAGTTCTTCTAATTCACAGAAAAGAAATTTTGGTTTTGCATCCGCAAGTTGGCAATGGATTTCATCTGCAAAGGCGTATAACAGATACGAGAAAATAAATGTAAGGAGCCGGATTGTAAAAAGACAGTTTATTCCATGCACCATGCACCTGTTCACGCGATATCCAGATTAGCTTGTAAACGGTGGCCACGATTATTATTACGGACATTATGAAGGGCATCAACTCTTTTGCAACTGTCATACAGCAGTGAGGCGCTTACAGAAAGCAATGTGGAAAACAAGAAGTAGCTTTCTGAAACTTTCTGCCACCGGAGATCATAATGATCATGGCGGTTACAATTGTGACGATTTTCAGGGACAATTCCTTTGGATAGATGCCATTGACGCGACAAGTGGCCACCATTTTTGTTTTTTTTTTTGTTTCATTTCAGCTGGTTCTTCATCATTCGTAGTCTAGTTTGTTTAGACTGCATAACTACGGCAAGTCGTGCTATCATGCAACGGCACCTGCGCGATAGCGCCTCCTCCCTCAGTGACGCAAAAATGCGTGTGCATGTGATGCAAATGTGTGAATTTTCGGAAAGTCTCATGATTATAGCTTACGCAGCTTCTTGGTTGATTTCCGGTTCGAATTTTAGTCACGTGCAACGTTGTCCAGGTGTGCTGTTGCAGATTAATCGCGTATTCCTTGTAATGTAGAGAACACATTGTTAGTTTAGTTCGACTGTACTGACATTCTCATCGATCCTCTTTAATTTCACTTATTCACTTAGCAGTTTTTTGGATCTCATTTGCATTAGTCAGTACTCTAATGTGACTGAGAGTAGTTTTTCCTCGACGAGAAGTATTTGAAGCATATATTAATACGTTTTGCCCAGCACGTCTCCTCAATATCACAGTTTATACTTCCTTAACTAATTAGAGTGCCTACACCTTTATTTCACGTATCCACCTTTACTTTAATCATAATTGAAACGCGTACGCGAGTACATAAATAATCATGCATACACACAAACTAGGCAATTAGAAATAATCAACAATAGCACTTTTTGCGGGAGACTCAAGCATCCTGTCAATAAGGGCTGACATTTTTCATTCACACTGACTTGGCGAAGCGAGATGTGGCAGAGAGGATGCGTCCGTTTGAGATTATTTACTTGTATTTTGTTAAGCCAACGCTCTGCTCGGAATACGGCAATTGATGTCCTCGCATTTATTTTGCTCTGGCCTGTCTGGGTCACCGACAGTGTTCAGGTGTGGCTCCCCTTCGTGACGGAGGTTACAGGAGAGTTTGACAGCAGACGGCGTCAACCTAGGGATCAGCGTCCGCAGATTATTTTAATTTTTGTTGTGATGTCTACCGGTGGGTGGCGTCTGTGACATTAGTATTAGAAAATTTAATTGGTTTTATAATACCAATGTCATCCAGTTTTCTAATACCGAATGTCTGAGACGCCACACTGTGACATTGGTAAAAGAAAATTAACTAGCCACCGCGTGTTCTGGTTAACGCAGAATCCAAAATTTTCGTATTTACCGGTATACAAGTCGAGAAAGTGCAGTCTTTATTACTCCGTACAGTGTGATACATTAATCAGCTAGATTATGAATTTTGTGCTTGTTCATCTTGATAGCAACCCTCAAGAACCATTTACAACTCTCTTTTTGTTAGCTGTCATAATTTTCTAACTAATGAAAATTGGTTCAATATATCATTGTAGCAGACGCGTCTTATTACTTCTCCTGCCAATATTCCTCTATGTTGAGGAGACGCTAATTATTTCAAATATTAACACTGATCACTGATCGTGTACTCGCGAAAGTAGCATACGACGATTGTTCTGGACAGCACCGCTCCCTGGGATTCTTAAACCGAATAATACCGCTATTAATTAGACTGCATGAATTCTATATGCCACAGCATTCTACTCCGTACTGCGTGATTACGCACATAAAGTGTACTGCAGACGACGTCAAAAAACCAATTATCATAGTGTCAGTTTGCGAGTTAACGTCAACAGAAATATCATTTTTGCGGTGACAATAACAGATGGATAAGAGAACACATAGCTGCAGGTTTGAATGTGTGGCTTACGGTGGTAGGACACTGCGCGCAACTGTGATCATTACTGCTTCTTATTCAAATAAAAATACGTCATTTATTACTAACGCCAGAAGCTTCAATATCATCGATGAATGACGCGCAAACAAACCTAGGGTAAGGCTACTCTTGTTGAGCATTCCTATGCCACCGGCGAAAAACGTCCCGCACATGGCGACCACCAGCTCGCTGCTATTTGGGCCATGGAATGCGACCACGTCCCCAGGGCGCAGTCCAAGCCTCCACAGACTGGCAGCCACACGACGGCTGCCATCGAGCAGCTCTCCGAAAGTGCACGTTGCGCCCGACTGAATGTCGACCTATAAATCATTAAAGGCATATATACATTTACATTCCACTGTTAGAATACCATTAGATTCTTTAAAGTGAACTACGCCCGATTTCATAGTAGCCACTAAGGATGCAAGGCGACCTTTGTGCATACGACATGGTATCGACTTTTTTTCCTCACTTCGTCGTTTTTGGTATATCCTTAAAATATTTTTTATGTTGCCTTCCTTACTGCAGCTGCGGGTTCGAATCAAACTACTTTTAAATGCATGTAACTTTTTATTGTTATGCTTAGGTCTTCCGTAACGCCGATTCAGAGCACATTTTTTTTTTCTTCAACGCTTTCTTTTTTCTTCTAACTTCCCTTCAGTAATTTCATCTGGAAAACGGTATGCTCATAACGCCTCGCTCACTTTTCATCACGTTCGCACGCACTCACTTCTGCTGTACTAGGACGCTTGATGGCGTGACCTCTAGCCACTGGTGCGCGCGAAGACGGCGACCTTTAAGCACCATCTTTCTAAGCTCACCAAACACGCTTTCTTTTGCACCAACAGTACCGACCAAGCTACCTAATTACTGCGAACGCAGGTGCCTTTCTTTTTATGCAACTAAGTGTCGAAGAGGGATCCTGTAAAAAAAAAGCACGTCATTCTATCTGGGAGACGTTAAGAACCAGAAAATGCACACCGAGCCCTAATTTGTGGCCCTGAGCACTCAAGTTATTCGACGAAAGGAGCTTTCGTTTCTATCAAAATTGCAGCAGTAATTCCCGAGTACAAATTTGACCTGTGCATCTCGGAACCAATGCATATATTAAACAGGGTTAAAACGCAGGCTCAGCTACTGGTCGGCAAGAAGGTACCGTGCTTGAAATGAACTCCCTTATCCCTGCAAGCTGCAGAAAAAAAGGGAGAGCTTTGTCGTTCTCCCAATACCCATCCCCGAAACAAAGGCTTCTTGGACTGTCTTCTCGTGTTTTCACATGTGCGAATATGCAGACGTGTCAAAAAACAAATATCTAGGCAAAGAACACCGTACACAAGACGGGTGCCAGACGCAGCCTAGTGTGCCGTTTTTTCTTGCCTTCTCTTTGTGTAGATATTTCCGCAATTATGTATGATGAAGTAGCTCAGTGTAATGCTTTGTTTCTCATGTGCCTTTGGTAAATTTTGCCAAAGCGTCACCAAACCAAAAAAAAAGTTTGTACACAGATTCCATGAACTAGCCCTCATAAAAACAACTAACGGAGCAGGCAGAGAAACACTGCGAATGCTCTTCTCTACGAAACTGAGGCGTGTTCAAGATGAAACTGTTTATTTGGCCGAACTTGTGGCCGGGAAACGGAAATCAAACTACAGTAATACACACTGTACGCTTATATCGGCGAACAGAGCGTCGGCCGTCGATAAACTGCCAAGCGGTAAAACGTGTCGGCTTTTATACGTGTGCTATCGAACATTCCAACGTTATCGCTGGTGCCAGCGTAATCTCTTGAAGAAACGAGACTATTCGCGTCCTCCACGCAATCTTAATGGAATGAGCTAAAACATTCGTGAAGCTTCTGAAACATCGTGGCGCGGTCTGCGCGGAGCGTTGAAAACAGTCTTTCTGGGTGAAGCCCGAATACATCAAAATAAGACGCGTGGCAATATAATGCGGTATAATAGAATAAATCAATTATGTATACTTAAATGAACTAATTAAAACGCATTGCTCAGTAGGAGCCTTCTAATTTTCAGAAGCTTCTGTCTTCTTACTCAATGTCTACTTTTGCCAAAAGCACGCACCAAAGGCGCATGGATCATTTCGTTCATTAGTCGTCTTGTTAGATCAGGACATTGTCAGTGCCGAACCTGTTCACACTATCTTGAATCGAGAGGTGGCTTAGGCAACGCATTCAACAGGCGGATCAATTTACTGACGGTAAAAGGGCTTCAAGCAATACGAAGTCAATTGTGGAGTCACAACGGGAAAAACAAAACTTCGTCAAATGTTACTCAAGCATAGCTCTAGAAATGTACGCGTTCACATTTAGATTTACTTACGGTAATTTTTGCAACCATGCGCAAAGGACGTATGTCTGAAATGCTTCGCGCGAAAACCTTCCAGAATAATAAAAAATTTAAAGGGTAGCTCCAGCGAATTTTATAACTTATAAAGAGCTTAACTGCGATGATGATGCGAAAAGTTCACCGACTGCATAATTTACATGTATCGACCTAACGTTTTCTAAAAACGATGAAGCAAAGGACATCGTAGCGGACGTTATTTACAGTTTTGATTTGAAGTGTACTATTCATGATATAACTGGGAATGGTGGCTGACGAAAAAACAACTTGACACTGCTGGCAAATGAAAACATAGATTGTGGGCCCGGCTCTCACCGGTGGCAAGAAGCTTGCTCTCGTGTAATTATGATATCTGATTGCAGAAGGTAAACGTGTACCTTTGCGTTAACTCCGACAGAATGGAGACTGCGCTCGAGTCCCTAATTGTTTCCTCTTATGTTCATGTCACAGAACATATTTGTAGAACTATATAGATCAACTATTCATAAGTCCTATCGGGAGTTCGGCCGGGTCCTTTTCATTAGTGTGATATCTCCTTACAATGGCTCTCACCAAATAATTGCACGACAGCGGTGTCGATACAAAATTTGCAAGTTCCTCTTCCTGTTCATTTGGTACCGTATTCATCCTCTTACATAACACCTTCTCTCTTTCATTTTACACCCATTTCCTTCCCCCCCCCCCCCCTCCCAGTATATTTGTCTTCAGATTCAGGCCAATTTCCATGCATGCTAACTTCTGCGCCTTTCTACGATAATAAGTAATTTTGATACTGGTAACGAGCCCTATGTCCACCCCGGCTTAAAAATACAGTGCATAACTACACGACACTTGTTTTCTTGCTGTTAAAAGAGATTTTCATTCGCCCAATCAATTAAGAAAATAGAATTCTGAAAAGAAAATGGAATTTGAAGAGACAGACGCCTAACCGGTCAATAAAAATGTACATGTGTCTAATTAAAAATAGTCACTAATTCGCATTTCCATTATTTTCTTTTGGGCACATGTCGAAATAAATGTAAAACTAGCCAGAGGTATCAAATCTGCCCTGCTGAAACCGTCACATGACCACAATTTTCGAGATAGTTGTGTTAAAGATGCGAAACGAAATGCTTTCATGTTACGATAGCAGTTTCTCCAGAGTGCCTATATTTTGAGGAAACGAGACTGAAGTACGAATTTATTTTAGTGAAGTTAAAGGGGTCATGAAGCACCCCTTGGGCTGATTGAAAAAACACATCCTGCGGAAAGCTGACACGGCTATGAACTGCTCTGCCAAATATTACAGTCGTGCGCGCCGCGTAATGGCCACAAGCGGAGCGCGAAGTTGCCGTTTCCCCAGGCACCCTCTTTTCAAACAGAGGCCGGTTCTCACTCTCGTCGGTGGGCGGGGCGTCTGTCCGCTGTACGTCGCAAGAGACATAGCATGCTTATTGGCCGATAGCCGACGTAAATCGAGAGCGGCGTTCGGATCAGATGCGCTTCTTGCCGCGGGGTGCCGCCACTTGCCGGCGCCGCACTCCTCAGTACACGGTAGCCGCACTCGCGCAAGCGAATCACAGCGGGAGAGCGATCGCGTTTCATGACGCGCGCTGGCGTAACTTCTTTCCCCCATGCCATCCCTCCCTGTCTAGCTTCCAGTGCGCTCGCCGGCACGAGAAAAGAGAGAAAGCGCTGGGAGCGTGCGCCAAACCCCCGTAACTCCGCTGATTCTTGACGGATTCGAGAAATGTTCGCGGCAATCGATTCGGGAGGCAGTACACTCCGATACTGAGGCCATTAGATCATTACTTGGAAAAGTGGTTCATGACCCCTTTAAGGAACGGGTGTCTTGAAATGGTGCCAAATTAATATTACTCTTGAGAGGGTGCGGATTTATTACTTATGATAATTTCACTTTCAAGCGTCAGCGTTAAGCCTATAGCAAGTTGGTTGGTTGGTCAAATTTATTGTTGGTCCTGAGAGACGCGCATAGCGCGCAGTCGGCTCCTCCCACGTTGGGACGGGCAGGCCAAGCCTGACCGTGTTTAAGACATTGTTTAGTGCATCTTTACCTGTGATCACTTCTCGATATGATAAGGCCTGTAATTTATGTATGGCTCTATGGGAAAGCCACAGAACAGGCAGAATGGCGGCTATGTACGCAAACAAAAAAATGTTCGATGAAAACAATTGCAGTTTATAACTTTACGTGGCTATAAAATAGTGAATAATTAACCGACTTGAAGTGCACAGCATGGCGCAACACTTTGCTTGATTTTATTATTGAAGATCATCACGTTCTCATTGCGTGTTGAAAGTTAAAGGTATGGGTAGAACAGTCTGAAAGAACACAAACACGCACCCACAGCATAAAAGATCGGAATAGAGTCACTGAGATCCAAACTAAGATATATTCATAAACGCTACTGCAAAGTAAGGAGAAGTGTTTAACGTTTCCCTGAACACTTGCATCAAGACGCACTTGCCGAGGACACCACTATTTCTCCATGAAGAGCTTCATTTTTGTTTGATGGAAGATGGCCTGTTTAGGTTTTTGAGAGAGTCGTACAAATGAAAGGATTCTTAGGTCATGTGTTACGAAAGAAACTTCGTGAATAACTAACGCTGCTCCCGTTAGATAGTGTATTAACAGTAATGTCGAATTCTGGAATTTTCACTGCCGCAGGCTGTGAGGTCGGTTCCCGTGGACAGTGATATTCGTACCTTTTTTAGTCATATGCAATGAAATGTCGATAAAAGTGTGACACTGAAATAATGCGTTTTCTAGGCGCTGGCGACTCCTCTGCAAGAAACTCAGATTACTCTACGTATCTGCACAGCGCTAAAAGAACGAGGAAAGATTAAAGGACACAACAACGCCGCTGACTTCAATTAAATTTCACTAGCGAAGGAAGGAAGGAAACAGAAAAGGAGAGGGCAGGGAGGTTAACCAGAAAAATTTTCGGTTGGCTACCCTACACTGGGGGAGTGGGAAGGGGAATAGAAAGATGAGAAATAGACAAGAGGGAAGGGAAGGATAGAAGAAAAAAGAGAGTCAGAGAATTCACTGCAGCGTGCGGGATTGCACCACAAGTCAGAAGCGTTCGCACAAGCCCGTCCTCCTCAAAAAGCACAAGAGTGCTTTCGCTGCCTTGTGGGCCGTCGAGAGATGTGGACGGTGCTGTAGTAGCACCTGCACAGAAATTGGCCGATCATCGAGTCGCCGCAGTGTGTTGGAAAATACTTGCCTCTCCGAGGCAAAACGATCGGGGCAGTGGTAGAGCCAGTGTTCGATGTTTTTTTCGGTGCCGCAAATATCGCATGCCGCACTGTCAGTCATTCCGATTAACGTTGTATATGCCTTCGTAAAAGCAACTCCCAACCAAAGGCGATAGTGAATCGAAGCTTCGGGTCGATGAAGGACGGACGGAGGTCGGAGTTGCAGTGAAGGGTTCAGTTAATGTAGTCTGGTATGCCTTATATTTGGCGTGTTCCAGCCCGTCAGTGTGACACTGCGGGCCAGCTGTCGAACCTTCCTCGCAGCGTCTGTCCTTGAAAGCGGAATTAGAACGATGTTTGCTTCCTGATGTGATGCGCGACCAGCGTTATCTGCGACTCATCTCCACTGATACCACAATGACCAGGTAACCACAGAAAGTCAATATCGTGGCCTTTTTGTATTGCGTGGTGGTTAAGTTTCATGGCTTCATACGTGAACTGTTCGTGACATCCAGGTCGGAGAACTCACCACAGGCACTGTAACGCCGGTTTTGAGTTTTTCAGAATTTTGTTTTTTCAGAATCAATCAATTACAGTGCGTTGCGTAGAGCCGCGAGTTCTGCCGCCGTAGACGTCGTCGCGTGTGAAGTCTTAAGACGCAGACTTACCCCTTGTGATGGTATAACCACCGCACCACCAGAACAGGATGACGTAGTCGAGCCATGAGTATAGATGCGCACGTGGTTACTACAGTTTTCATACAGTATGAGTAGGCTCAATTAACGAAAACGCTGGAAATATATACACATGATAACAAGAGCACATATCAGCGCAGACATATGACCTATCGCACCGCAGTCAGATAAGCAATTTCCTTTTTGGTAAGGGTAACCGAAGGCATGCTTACACCCCAGGTGTTGCATTTGATTAGCTTCTATGATTTCACGTGTGATCGGCTCACGAAGTATCGCTGGAACGGTGCACTTTTACAAAGTCCGATTCACAACCGCAATCTCTACAATGAATGCCAAGGTGACCTTGTACAGCTATGTTAAAGTGGTAGTAATGCTCCTTTAAACTGTGCTGTTTGTGCTGTTGTTTTAATGTGTACACATTTCTAGCGTTTTCGCTAATAAACTTTAGTTGAAGTCAGCGCCGGTGCTCTGTCCTTAAGCATTCCTCGTTATAAACATAACCTGCCCTCGTTAATTTTGCGCTGTGTAAATATGTCAATTCCAAATCACGAACTTGCCCAAGCTACCGTTCTATCAGATTACTCGGAGGGTGAGCTGTGCATTTCCTATTTATGTCTGCCTAATTATGGCGTCAATAAGTATTGCAGTGGTGTGCAGTAAATACGGCCGCATAAACGTTTTTTCATAAACTATAAGAATCAGAAAGCAAACGAACAAGTTAATTGCAGATAGCCAGCATCACGACAAAGGCAGACGAATACTCAGTCCAGTGAAAGTAACTTGAAAGAATACTTGATAAGCAGAAGGTTAATCCAAAGCTTAGAGTCCGAGGTTTTCATTATGCGGTGGCTTTGAGTTGAACTGGAAAAAAATGATACGTAGGCATATATGCACGCACTCGATGAAGGGAATAGAGGGCGTGTGAAAGTTGGCATGGCGAGATTCCCAGAGATGTACTAACATTTACTGGAAGACTAAGGGCAGCCGCTTGAGGCCCGGCGAAGAAGCACGACAAAGTGTCGAATACAGAGTTCGAAATGGCGAAGCGGCATTTTGTTTTTGTGAGTGGTTGACCGTTGCCGCTGTGGCGCACGTAACAGAAGGGTGGGCGCCTTGTAGCGTACCTTCGACGATCTCGCTAAATTATTTAGCTTCACTGTCAGTGCAAGGTTCGTATAACTTGATGAAATCATCAGCAGTTCCAATGGTTTCAGAATCAAAATAAGAATCAGAATTTTATGATTAAAAGTTCGGTAACGTTATAGGCATTTAGTATACAGAAGGAGGTCTCATAGTCAGAGACTGTATCGGGACCTCCTGTACAAAGACAATCCTGGTAGTAAGCACTTCAAAAGCAACAGTAGCGAAAAGTAGCATTCAAGAGAAATACATAAGATTAGCATTACAAAATATAGAAGTGGTTGCATAAAATAATGCGATTTTAACATATCACATGAGAGCAAAAAAATTGTAAGACAGAAAAAAAGCGATACAAAAGTTTGTTAACCTTTATCCAAAATACACCGAACACATTAAATTTTAAACACATTAATTGAAAGAAACAGTAACCCTTCTGGTTAGTCAGCTCGAAGTACAGCCTCAACGGAAGAAGGATTCGCACAAGTGACCGGCGGCCGGAGCCGCAGGACCGCGACGCGACGCTGTTTCTCGCGAGCACGCCGATAGTGAGATTGCCAAGAGCATTCCATTTTCCAAAGCAGGGGCGGCCGGGTGTCCGTCGGAAGGCAGCCCAATCTTGATGTTGGCCCATCCCAAAGCTCTTATCTTAAAGAAGCGCTTCTTCATTGCTTATCGGTAGATACGGCATATGCACATGATTTCTTTTTTTTTCTTTTTTTTCGCTGGAGTTGCGAGCAAACGTATCTTCATCGCTGTTGCCCCGAAAAAGCCGTTTTTTTTTTGGAGTGCTCTCCGCCGGCCACCCCTGCTTTGAAAAATGGAATGTGCTTGGCACTCTAGATATCGGCGCGCTCGGAAAAAACAGCACCGTGTGTTGCAACCTTGCCGCTCCGACCATCGGTCACTTGTGCTAATCTTTTTCCGTTGACACTGTACATTTTCAGCTCTTTCTGAAACTCCTGTAATGACCTTGTAGTTTTCATGATAATTGGAAGAGTGTTCCCAAATGAAATAGCGGTGAAAGTTACAGTTTGCTTACCATAATTAGTACGAATTATGGTTAAAAGAAAATTGTTGTTTAACGCGAATCGGGTAGTGCTATAAATTATTAGGTTAGAAGGAAGAAATATTGCCGACGGAAAACGTTGGAAGATGTTCCTTTAAGGTGTTAAACGCGTTTCGTGAACCGGTGTCGTAATCTGAGTATTGAGTTCTCCAACGTCGTAGTATCCTTCTGTGAACCTAATGTACACTGGGTTGTGGAAACAATAACGTAGGGGTGCCTGCAGGTACCGCTACGTTATTGTTTCCGCAACCCAATGCACATTTAGTTCAGAGAAGGATATTACGAAGCTGTAGAACTCCATACTCAGATTACGATACCTGCAGGTACCCCTGCCTTATATATTACGCTATTAGAATAATAAATTAGGTACTGAACGCGTTCGCATAGGTATTATCAACAATAAACGCCAGAAGTTTGTGCAATTTTCGACTCAGTTTAATGATTTTAATGGTGTTTTTGTAAGTGCCGTAGTGACCTTTTCACAGTCTGCAGCGGAGAAAGGAACATAAGACGGGTGCATTGTCCCATTTTCGCAGCTTCAAACATCGATAACAAAAAATGAGTAGGCAATACATTTGCAGGAAAATCAAAAGAGTTGGATGAAATACACTTTGACACTTACCAATGCAGTCACTTCTTCGTGCTGTCTCCAAGCGTTGCTGAAGAAATGTTCAAAATTGTCAGCAGGGATGACTTGGCCTTTGACACATGTTTTCACGACGCCTTCTTCAATGATCACGGATACCTTGGCCCTGAACTGTTGGCCTTCAGAGGTGCTTGAAGATCGGGGTGAGGAAGCGTCGGATGGCATATTCTTGCTGATCCAGTCTGAATCAGTCGAAACGTATACCCTGCGTGAGGCCCTTTAGATGGAAGTTTCGCGCGCGTAAATCGTTAAGATCTGGAACTTGCGCAGAAGAGAAATAACGTCAGACGAAGCAAATTGTTTATAACCAATCTGTGCGAAATGACAAGCTATTTTTGCAACAAGATAATTGGTGAGCTGCGGCTGCAGAGGTGAAGAACAAAGAGCGTCATGGTATTGATGCAATTTCGGCATTCATACAAACAACACGCTCTCATTATCTGGCCATGCGCGCGCTTTGTTCGCCTTCGAAAATACAAGAACAAACGTCAGTCCTGAGGCTAAAAAAATAGGTTACAATGACAAATAATAGAAAAGAATCGTTGAATCACACAAACCTTTCTAACTGATCAGTATGGGTAAGCCATCACCGATCTCGAACCGTTGCGGTCTCCCACACAGTGCACGCGCTTGGCCAGGAATGTCAGAGGCACATCTGCGACTGACGCCGGTAATGAGAGCACTGAAAATTGTAGCACTCATGAAGTATCTCACTGGCAGACATACCTGTGCCTAGCGTTTCCTTTTGAAATTACTTTCCAGTGCTTTTCTGCTTTCAGGCCCATCCAAGAACCGAAGTGAAGGAAGGTAGAGGCGTGTTAGGATGAAATAGTCTCCTCTATGAGGGTAAATTTATTGATAAAAGAAGAGAACAATAAAGAACAAATAAACAACTATAGGGTTATTCATCAGGATACAGCCATCAAGCTGTAGTATAGCGAGGTTCGAGAGGGAGCAGAAAAAATGTAAAGAGGACGAGCAGCTGAAACGTCCGCAAAAAAAAAAAAAAGAAACAAAAGAGCAGTGTTAGAGACCAAAAGTACAAAAGAGCAGTGCTTTTGCAGTAATTTTGTAGATGCATGCTTTTCCATAAAGTCCCTGTCAGTCCAACGAACCTGCCTTTAAAGCCAGATGTCCCAAATACCGGTTCACTGACCTCCTCATGTTTTGTGTGTATATTTTTATGTTTGTCGTTTTTTTTTATTTTTTCCACTAAAATTCAACTGGCAGTCACCGTACGTGCTTGCACCTCTTTGCGCTGAACACACGACTATCTCCTGCACTTTGGGACTTTGCGCAGCATTTAAGTCCATGAATTCTTAAGGAGGCGCTATTGTAGAATACCTGTGCGCTCAGTGAACGAGCATACCTTTCAAGCATAATTACATTATAGTTTTTCCTCGAGACCAATCTTTGTACATCTCCAAAAAATGTTTTACATACAAAAAACCAGTACAACATCAGACGGCTACTGTAAAGCCAGCTGTAGATTATAATATCAGCGAAGGTAATTAGAACCACAATTAAAATGGCATGGGGCCAGTCGCTACAGCAACATCGCCAATATCCCCCAATTAAAAAAACAAAGATCACGATGATAATATCCTCCACAATAATACATATACAACATATGCCAAGCTACTAGTTGAATTGTCCTTCAAAAAAAACTGAGTGAAGAGCTTTGATGGGAAAAATAAGTATGGACACATTTACTCAATCGCGAGCGCATGACCAATGCTTTTTTTTTTATTTCTGGTCTTGACGCGGAGCATTTGCGCTCCACGTTCCTTGTGACAGCTGTTGCAGGCACTTTCCAGAGTTGTATGCGTGCTTTCATTGTCGTAGCATAAGCACGCGGAAAAATACAGGTCGCTTTATTGTGCATTCGCTGCACCAGGTTGCTGAACCAAAGTGTCTCGCACGGTTGAGCAATTTATCGGAAAACGTCTCTTCAAGCATGCCACCAACTCTAAATACCTATAGTATTTACAGAAGCTTTGATGATGCATAAAAGGACGTTACCGACTTTTAGAAGGGCAAGCACATCTTTAGTAGCAAAGGAAAGCGGCGCCTTCACATGCCCAAACGATTATCAAGCTTCCCCAAAATTTTAAGAAAAATTGCAGGCGGCGTACGCAATATTTTCATCTCAGAACTCAGTGGGAGCGAAAACTTAATATGTTTTTTTTAAATAATAATGAGCGATAGCGAATTGCCTAATACACGATGATGAGGTGGGCAGTGTACAAATATTTAGGGCAAGTGTGGCGCAGCAAAATACTGTGAAAGACAGGAGGAATATGGACAAGCGCAACGCTTTTTGCTTATTTAGTACGAGGTAAAAAAGGGTCCGTTGATACATGTGTAGGTCCCAATGTGTACACAACGTGCGCAATGAAAATAGATCTCCCAGGAATTTATTTAATAGCGCTTCGATACTTTTCTTTGGTACATAAGACTTTCACGCAACGCTGGGTGAGGGTTCCATAGACTTAGAATTGCCTATACTCCGAAATGAACACAGTTTAAGCTGAGTCGCTTTTAATTTTAATGGTCACGAACTTTCTCCCTGATGCTAAGGCAAAGCTTCACGGCCGTATAAATATGGATTTAGACAGTCTATAGGGTGTATGCATATTGTAGACGAGTTTGCATTTATCTAGATTTATTTATTTTGTCTAAACAAAATCTGTTGATAATGTACAGATAAAATTCGACAAATTTCATGTTACCATTTGTTTAATTGTATTCTATAGGTTGCCTGTAAACAAGAGTAAAAAAAGCTTATGTTAAACTCTAAAAAAGGGGGAGGGGGAGCGAGAATGGAGCAACAGGCTGCGTTCCTCCTTCGGAGCCGCGACTTTGGCCTTTGCGGACGCTCAGGGCCATATATATGCGGACGCTTTACTCGTCGCGCCCTCTTGCGGCAAGCACCAGAGGAGACACTTCTCTCCTCAACGCACGCCGAGTTACGTAGTGATTACGTTTTGCCATAGATGTTCCCTAGAGCTTCGGAGAGCGGCCAGCCTTTCGCGCTCACTCGGCAGCCTCAGACTATCCAGCACTACCGTACTTGGCCAGTCTCGTGCGATTACTTGTACATAGGATTGATGCGAGTAGGCACGGTGGCAAGGGGGGGCGGGGCCACCCCCCCACCCCGAAATTCGTCCATCTTTCTATATTCCCGGGCAACTTTCTTTAGTTTTGCCATGAAAACACTTTCTTTCGAACAATTAGGTCTTGCCCCCCCTCCCCCCCCCGCAATAAAAATCCTGGCTACGTGCATGGATGCGAGCAATACACGAGTGACGTTCATTGTTTTTGTTTTATGGGTTGAGTGGCGTCTGTGGCGCTTGTTTTTATTTCTGTTTTTTTTTATCGCTGGAAGTGTGCGCAATGCGCCGTATACTTTCGTGTGTTTCGTGTTGTTTGCATACGTTTGCGCACGATCTGCTTGTAATAACTGCAGTAAGTCCCGCTTCACAACAAAGTCTTGTTTTAATGAACACCTTAGACTGTACACCAATAATTTGATTTTTTTTCGGCGTTAATATACTTGGCAAGCGCACGCGTTTCTAGTTTTGCACAGCACATTTAGCACCTAATAATACTACATGCGTCGCAGGTCTGACCGCCGCCTTGGTCAGTTGCTTCGCAGCCGCTGGGGACTGAGGGCCGAGGGTTAATTGGTGTATTCATGTGGGAGGTAGTGGCCAAGTACTACACCAGGGTGGCCAATCCTGCTCTGGTGAGGGTGCAGAGGGTGCTAAGCAGAGGGTGCTAAGAATCTCTGGGTCCGGACAGGCCGCCATTGGAATCTGAACTTGGCTACATATAACGCTAGAACTTTATCTAGTGAGGCGAGTCTAGCTGTACTATTCGAGGAATTAGAGGGTGTTAAATGGGATGTAATAGGGCTCAGTGAGGTTAGGAGACCACAGGAGGCTTATACAGTGCTGAAGAACGGACACGTCCTATGCTATCGTGGCTTAGCTGACAGAAGAGAACTAGGAGTGGGGTTCCTTATTCATAAAAATATAGCTGGCAATATAGAGGAATATTATAGCATTAATGAGAGGGTTTTATGTATCGTGATTAAGTTTAATAAGAGGTACAGGATGAAGGTGATACCGGCCTACGCGCCTACATCGAGCCATGATGATCAACTGGTTGAACGCTTCTACGAAGACGTAGAATCAGCAATGAGTAGGGTAAAGACACAGTATACTGTACTGATGGGCGACTTTAATGAAAAAGTAGGCAAGAAGCAGGCTGGAGATCATGCAGTTGGGGAATATGGCATCGGCTCTAGAAATGCCAGAGGGGAGTTACTAGTAGAGTTCGCAGAACGCAATAATTTACGGATCTTGAATACCTTCTACAGAAAACGGACTACTCGTAAGTGGACGTGGAGGAGTCCTAATGGCGAAACTAAAAATGAAATAGACTTCATAATGTGCGACCACCCGGGCATTATACAGGATGTGGAAGTAGTTAACAAGATCCGATGCAGTGACCATAGAATGGTAAGATCTAGAATTCAACTAGACGTGAGGAAGGAACGGCAGAAACTGATACGCAAGAAGCCGATTAATGAACTAGCTCTGCGAGGGAAAGTACAGGAATTCAGAGTTTCACTTCAGAATAGGTACGCGGCTTTAACCGAGGAAACCGACCTTAGCGTTGACGCAATGAATGATAATCTGACTAGTATCATTAAGGAGTGTGCAGTGGAAGTCGGGGGTACAGTCGTTAGACAGGACACTGGTAAGCTATCCCAAGAGACGAAAAACCTCATTAAGAAACGTCAAGCTATGAAAGCCTCAAATGCAACAGACAAAATAGAGCTGGCGGAGCTTTCGAAGTTGATCAATAGGCGTAAAGTAGCCGACATAAGAAAGTATAATATGGAGATAATTGAGCATGCTCTAAAGAACGGAAGAAGCCTCAAAGCTACGAAGACAAAACTGTGCATAGGCAAAAATCAGATGTATGCATTAAGGGACAAGGATGGCAAGGTCACAACCAATATGGATAGAATAGTTGAGGTAGCGGAAGAGTTCTACAGAGATCTGTACAGCAGCCGAGACAGTCAGGATGATAATGTAAGAAGCAGTAATATCCCAGAGGAATCTTACATCCCACCAGTATTAACAGGAGAAGTAAAGAAAGCCCTAAAGGGAATGCAAAGAGGCAAAGCCGCTGGTGAGGATCAGGTAACATCAGACCTGTTGAAAGACGATGGAGAGATTATGTTAGAGAAACTGGCCACCCTGTATACGAAGTGTCTCTTGACAGGGAGGATACCAGAATCTTGGAAGAATGCCAACATCATCTTGATCCATAAGAAAGGGGACGTCAAGGACCTGAAAAATTACAGGCCCATCAGCTTACTGTCCGTTGTCTACAAGCTATTCACAAAAGTAATTGCTAACAGAATTAATACGACATTAGAGTTTAATCAACCAAGGGACCAGGCAGGATTTCGTACAGGCTTCTCAACAATAGACCATATTCATACTATCAGTCAGGTGATAGAGAAATGCGCGGAATACAACCAACCCCTATACATAGCTTTCATAGATTACGAGAAGGCATTTGATTCGGTGGAGACATCAGCAGTCATGCAAGCACTGCGGAATCAGGGCATCGACGAAGCCTATATAAACATAATGGAAGACATCTACAGCGCATCCACAGCCACTATAGTCCTTCATAAAGAAAGCGACAGAATCCCAATAAAAAAGGGCGTACGACAGGGAGACACGATCTCTCCAATGCTATTCACCGCGTGTTTACAGGAGGTTTTCAGGGCCCTAGATTGGGAAGAATTAGGGATAAGAGTTAATGGAGAGTATCTCAGTAACCTGCGATTCGCTGATGACATTGCATTGATGAGTAACGCGGGAGACGAATTACAGCTCATGATTACTGAACTGGATACGGAAAGTAGAAGAGTAGGTCTGAAAATTAATATGCATAAAACTAAAGTAATGTGGAACAATCTTGGCAGAGAACAGCGCTTTGCGATAGGTGGCGAGACGCTGGAAGTTGTAAAGGAGTACGTCTACTTAGGACAGGTAGTAACCGCGGAGCCGAACCATGAGAGTGAAATAACTAGAAGAATTAGGATGGGATGGGGCTCATTCGGCAAGCACTATCAAATCATGAATGGTAGTCTACCACTATCTCTCAAGAGGAAGGTATATAACAGCTGCATCTTACCGGTACTTACCTACGGAGCAGAAACCTGGAGACTTACAAAGAGGGTTCAACTTAAATTGAGGACGACGCAGCGAGCGATGGAAAGGAAAATGATAGGTGTAACCTTAAGAGACAGGAAGAGAGCAGAGTGGGTCAGGGAACAAACGGGGGTTAAGGATATCATAGTTGAAATTAAGAAGAAGAAATGGATATGGGCCGGCCACGTAGCACGTCGGCAGGATAACCGGTGGTCATTAAGGGTAACTGACTGGATTCCAAGGGATGGCAAACGCGTGAGGGGGAGACAAAAAATTAGGTGGGTAGATGAGATTAACAAGTTTGCAGGTATAACGTGGCAGCAGAAAGCACAGGACCGGGTTGATTGGCGGAACATGGGAGAGGCCTTTGCCCTGCAGTGGGCGTAGACAGGCTGCTGCTGATGATGATGATGATGAATACTACATGCAATATAAAGAAACATGAAAGTTAATATTTTCAAATTTTAGCAAACGTGATACCACTGGACAGTGCATTCGTGAAAGTCCGAGAATATATATTTGCTATAGTTTTACGTGTCGAAACTACCGTATGATTATGAGGCACGCAGTAGTGTGGGACTACGGATTAATTTCGATCAACTGCGGTTTTTTAACGTGCACCCGAATGTAAGCACATGGGTGTTCTTTCCCTTTCGCCCTCATTGAAATGCGGCCGCCGTGGCTGCATTTTAAAGTTAAACTGCACCATAATTGCGCATATATGAAAAAGTCACAGATTCGCCGCAACGGCGAAGCAATGATTGCGATAGCAATAAATTGTAATGTAACGCGAAGAACGGAAAGCAGCTCGAAATTGCCAGCGCGTCGCTCGAGCCCAAAGGACGCACGAAAAGAACGCACACAGGACGAGCGCGAACTAATGCGTCACAGCTCGACACTTGAAGCGCACTGCTCAAACATAAAGCAGGACGCACGAAACAAACGAACAGGTACACACAAGACGAGCGCGAACTAATTGTCACAGTTACATATTTCTGTTTGAACAGCGCGCTCCTTTCGCAAACGCGGCCGCTGCAGCGAGCGATGCGAAGCACCCCACCGGCCGCCCCTTCTTTCCATGACATAAGCGCACGAAAGCGACGACGCCCTGTAGAGCGAACAGCAACGGCGTTCGCAGGGGCGGGGCGACAATCTTTAAAGCGCGCAACACGCGCGCACGTCACGCCATCTATGTGGCCACTAAGAAAGCATGCTGAATTACATGGTGTATATAAATAGCTCGCCGTTAGCAGGCTGAGAGACGGTGCTGTCCTGGCCTAACGTCTAACGCGGCGGGCTACAAAGCGAGAGGTCGCCCGTTCGATTCCGCGCGTCGGAAAGAATTTCTTAATTATTTTTCTTTGTGGCCTTTCTATATATATACATACTTATACATATACGGTGAATGACGGCGACGGGGACGGACATTTTCCAGCCGAGACTGTCCATATAATTGCTATCACAATAAAATATGTCAACGACTTCTGTCAAGCCAAAACTCTCAATCACATGCGTTTTGGATTACGCATGTCATCATTTAGAATTAGGATGGGCTACATACTGCACGCGTGCAGTATGTATCTCTCGTTCTCAGAATTTTGCTTTGGCGGGTGAAACTCAACACAAAATGCGCTTCTAATGACAGATGTGCACAGTAAGTAATCACTAATACTCTCGCTCACCTTTGTGAAAAGGGTATTCTAAATGCAACGCAAGACTAACAACCGCCACAACGACAAATACACAGTTGTCGCACAATGACTGCAATTTCATACGCCAGGCGAATACCGTGACCTAACTGTAGTAGAGTAAGATGTAGGTACAGCGCACTAAAATATTACAGGACACGTAGTGTGGGTAGCGTTCTTTTCAGTAATTCGCGTGGTATAGCGCTAGTTTCTCTACTCATGTAATCCAGCTGGTCCGCCGCAATTCAGAGACTATATAAGGGCCTGCGCTTCATAGAGGGTATACGTGCAAACACGTCTGTACGTACGCGCTCGTAGTGATTTGTTCGTGTGGTAGGTTGTATACACATGAATTAATTGTGTATTGAATTCAGTGAGCGTGTATACTATGTGTTTGCCTAGTAAACGTGTGCGTATTCAAAAATAGTGTATGAACATTCCGGTGTCCTTGAGTAATCTACTAGTATAAATGGGCCACCTCGCCGAAATGCCATAATGTAGTATATCAACGTACGTCGCCTCAGTCAGAAACATCGTTTTTAGTATCATTTACTCCCTCTAGGTGGCGCCAGCTATCACCTACTTCTCGGCTGTGGCGCTCTCACAGCTCCACCTACTTATATGTTGTTGAGCATCTATCTATCGAAACTATGCTCTGCGGTGCCAGGATTGTTTTGCTGCTACAGAATGTACATTTTGGAGGCACATGTCGGGGCCCATTGCCTCGTAATCGCGTGGATAACGTCGCTACACTGTGTGATCCTTCAAGAAATAAAACAGCAAGCCTAACGTACAGTTTCCGGGTGAGGGCTCCTTTGCAGTATCCGTCTCTTTTAAAGTGAACGCCGTTTCGCTGGCCGCGCGAGACGTACGAGTTCCGTCCTTCCGTTTCGCGAGGTTTTCATCACAAGTTTGTGTGCTTGATTTTATAAAGATAGCAATTATATGGACAGTCTCGGCTGGTTTCGCAGCCGCCGTCATGCACCGTATATATATATATATATATATATATATATATATATATATATATATATATATATATATATATATATATATATATATATATAGCTCAGTCCCAAAGAAAACTAAGTCAGAAGAAAAATGCTTCCGAAACACGAAATCGAACCAGCGACTTCTCGCTTCACAGCGCGTGGCGGTAACCACTACGCCGAAAAGCGCAGATCCTTCAGGTAGCTAACGAAGCGTTATATGCACACCCTTTACTGCTGGCTGGACTCAGAGGCGGCAGGCGCTTATAAGCGTTTCTTCATTACCAGTGAGATGGCGCGAGGAGCGCAACGGGCGCATTTCAAAGTCGTCGGCCAGCTCGCTCGCTTCTTGTACTATTTGCGCAGGGAGAACCTCGCCCTTCCGCTGCCTGCTCGCGCGGCAGTTGCTGCAGGGGCGTAGATGTTTCTGCAGCGTAGCAGCGCGTTCATCAGGGGCCGCTTTTCTTGCTATCGCATTCATTGCTTCGCCCTTGCGGGGAAACTGTGACCTTTATTGTCATATCGTGCGATATTAAGCTCAGCGGAACCGTTTCTTGTGATTACCACGGCCGCGTACTCTTTTATCAGTCGAGAATCGATGCACTCGCTAGGCCTAATTCTATTGCTCGCTTCGCTAGCCTGGTGTCAGCCACCTTGATTTTGACGGGGAGGAACTTTTCTCCATTGCAAAAAGTAGGAACGTTACTCCATTTAAAGATGAACATTCGGGACATCGCCGTTTCTCCCTTAAAGAAGAGAGGGTCAATCCATTTCTTTAAGTGTACCTTTTGTCTAATTGTATTCTATTGATTGTCTATAAACAAAAGTAAAAAAAGCTTATTTTTCTATTTTTCTATTTTCAGTCTGTACAGAATCTATGGACAAAAGACGTTTAGGTATATTTTTTGTCTAATCCCAGACTATTCATTCTCTATAAAAATAAAAAATAAAAATAATAAAAAAATAAAAAAATAAAAAAAGCTCAGCTGGGCAGAGATGGCCGCCGACGCTACACAGAGCCCAGCGCCTAGCAGGAACGCCTCCCCTACCAGCAGCTCACGGTACGAGGAAGAAATAACAACTCTCCGCAGACAGAACGAAGACCTGAAGCGCAAGCTTGAGGAGCAGGAGAAACGGGCGCACTCACGTGAGACTAATCTAGAACGGAAGCTTGGTCTTCTGATGCAACAAATAGAACAACAACAGAAGGCACCTACCGCACCACCACCCAAACACCAAGCGATGGACCCAGATGTCCTTCAAGCACTTGTGACAAGATTCGAAGCATGCCTCGAAATGGTCATGCAGGCAATGATGACAAAAGTAACAGCCATAGTGGAAACAGTGGTCAAGTCACGCAAGCTGGAAATTGCACAAATGGGCGAAGGATTGAGCCAACGCATCGTACCACTATAGCGCGAAAAAGAACAAGCTCGTAAGAAGCCAAAATACCCGGTCCGCGAAGCCCAGATTCAAGAAATTCTCGGTAGTCAAAACGGCGGGGACAAATATGCAAAATTCGAAACAGCACCAGTACATCAAGATTTGGCAATGGAATTGTCACTCTATTCAACGAAAGAGACAGAACCTCACACAGCTATGCACACATCGAGGTAAGTCTCATTCTGTCATGGTAAAGATGCGCAATGGTCCATATGCACTCTGAAGTGAAGCCGTACACGCTATCGATGTTCTGCGGTGTGGACTACGAATCATATGACTGTAGTTTTGATATGGCATGCTTACAGTAGCAGCCGTGTACTTTCGTGAACAAACGTTTGCGGCGTGCGAAAAAAAGAAATTATACGGCCATCGCACTGTTTCCTGAGAAGGTTAGAGTCAAATCCTCCGTGCCGCCAGAGAATCAACGCCGATTGGGACGCGAGGCAGCTAGCTGAGCTTTAACCACTGTGAAGCAAGATGAGCTGCTCGCCTCGTTTTTTCGACTCTCGCGTCATGCTTGCAGTCTCTTTTTATGATATCGACTTGACAGGCGTATAAAACCTGCTGCGCGAAGGCGGCTAGAAAATTGCACAAAGTCAGAAGGTGGTTACTTCAAGGTTGCAATTGCAAAGCATGTATTAGGTGCCAGTTATATTTAGCGGCTTAAATATATATCACACTAATAAAGTGACAGAAACAAAGCAAACCTGCAGAACGATGTCAAAGCTTGCTGAAAATGCACAGACGTCCGTTCCGGCGTGATAAAGCGGCCTTCCCGACGCGTGAATTGTAGGCGCCGAACTTCTGACAATCTGCCGAGTTCAGTTGAATTCAACCAACCGCGCAACGCTAACGGTATAACGCGAGTGTGAACGTTCAACAACGATGGGCAGGTCTCACGAACACGGGGAATCAAAACACGAAGTTGTTTCACCTACAACCGTAACTGGACTTTCACAATGCGAGAAGACAGCGAGTAATCATGACTGAGTCGCTGCGTGCATGCGCCGCGTTACTTACCGATTCAGGTAGTCGAAACGATGAACTCAGACAGCCAAATAGAAGGCGAGACAGCGCTGTCAGCTATCCAGGCTTGCCGCCTTTATTCCTCGTGCGACACGACCGGGCACCAATACAGTTTCGCACGTGAATCGCGTGCCTTGGTGTTGTCTGCACTGTTGTGGCAGCCCACGACACAGCAATACTTCCGACCTCGCGTCCACGTCTGTGGGGTCGCTTCTGCCATCGCGGAAAGGCGCAGCTTCGCACAGCAAGCCTCTCGGTTCAACGTGCCGAGCTGACGGCCCCCCCAGTTACCCGCACCGACAGAAGAACGCGTGCGCACGTGCGCTACCGCTACCGTGAAAGGGGCTGAGTCGGCTGCGTATAAGCTCCGGAGCTTTCTGACAGAGCCGCAGCGCGGCGCTGTCGTCGCGCTGCAAACTTGAGCTTGGGTTCCCTATAGTATAGCAAAAAGTTTGAAAGAGAAGTGAGGATGAGGAGGAGTCATATGAGGGTTAGGAGGGGAGAAAGGAGGAGGGGAGATGGCAAAGCACAGCATAGCCAATATACAGGGTGTTTCAAGAAATGTGTCCAACCTTCTCCAAAAATCAGGAAAATGTGATATTTGCTCGGGGCTTTCAGAATTGCTTTTTCTGTAGCGGCAGGAATCTTAGGGTAGTTAAGCACATCATTTAGGACAGTAATTAAGAATGTTACATTATTAACTTTTTAATTAGTGGATTTAGGCGATTGTTTCAAATGGGAGAATTGAAGTTCGTCATGCGAGGAACCCATCCGAGCTTTGAGATTTCGAAAAAGCGTCCTCTAGTAATTGTTGTGGCGTAATGAAATTCAACGAAATGCAACGACTTTCAACAGCGAAAATCATCGAATTCGGTTGAACTTCATTACTTCGTAATTATTAATAGAGGACGCTTTTTCGAAATCTCAATGTTGGAATGGGTTTCTGGTACGAAGAACTTCAATTCCCTGATTTAACACAGACATCTAACTCTACTAATTAAAAAGTTAATTAATTTAACTTTCTTAATTATTGTCTCAAGTCATGTCTCTGACCATCTTAAGATGCCTAGCGCTACAGAAAAAGTCATTCACTCATTTTGGACGTCTCAGAAGATTATGGCAGTTGCGTTCTTCCATATTTCTGTTTACGTTTCGGCATTGCATTTGGTTGAAGTTCATTACTTCGTAATTATTACTGGATGCGACTTTTTCGAAATTTCAAAGTGGGGTCGGGTTTCCGGCATGAAGAGCTTCAATTCTCCCATTTGACACAACCACCTAACTCCACGAATTAAAAAGTTAATTAATTTAACTTTTTTAATTACAGTCCCAAATAATTTCTTTAACCACCTTAAAATGCCTGCCCCTACAGAAAAATCATTTCTGAAGGCAGCAGTCAAATATCGCATTTTCCTGATTTTTTTAGAAGGTTAGACACATTTCTTGAAACACCCTGTATACTGAGTATAGCAATGACTGGGAAACGGAAGTGAGGATGGGAAGGAGGGAAATGAGGACCTGAAAGACACCAGCTCCACTGTTTCGTAGCTACCCCAGTTTTTTTTCCCTTGTCGCACGCATAGTTTAATGCCATACTGACGTACTGTGGTTTTCTTTTGAGGATTCAGAGTAAGGATTTTAAGGAATCAGATCTCCTCTAAGGGAGAGGAGATCTGATTGATGGTTATGTACCTTCCACATTTTTTCAGCCCTTTCTCCGGAAGATGCCTCTGCAGATAATGTATGAATAGAGCGCCAAAACCAATCGTCGAAAGCAACCTATTGATCTTTTCAACCGGCCCAGGGGACACCAGAGAAACTCACGCAGCCCACACAGTTTGTGGCAGTCATTATTGTATAACATGAACGGTTTTTCATTTGTGATAGAGCAATATTTCCATTGAAGACAAATATTTGATGGAGCTCGCCGTTCTTACCGATACGATATCACTTGGGCAATAGTATTGCGGTGGGTCAGCATCACACCCTTTGGAAGTCCTGCAGAACCGCTCGAGTAGATTATCACCAATAGTCTATCTGGATTCATATTGAGGTGCACGTCGACGTCTCCCATGGAAGTCTGAATCAGCTCAGAAAGCCCCAGGGTTTTTTTCACGAGCTCCGCAGGTAATGACGATAGTCTTAAAAAGAGAAAAAAAAAGTATTTACATTGTCGATGAACCCTTTTAATTGGTAACCATGATATGATGTGTGCTCTTCTTACTTTCAGTGTTGTTGAGAAACAAAAACACAGAGTACAAAGCACACACTGTATCTTTTGCCGTTACTTGTCAGTGTGACTTCTCCTAATGTTCTTTCTTCCCTGTTCTTATCTTCGTAAACGTCTGTTTCTCTCATCTCCTTCGCAAAGAGTAGGCCGCAGCTATTCCCCATTTGGCGGCAGTTGCCTGCCTAATTCGTGCCTTATGTCTATCTGTCTCCAATGCGCATACGTGTCTTCATGTTGTGTAAAAACAACAGTAATATGAATACTTTTGAAACTGTTTTGATGCTCTGTTTTCACGATTAGATTTTATAGAAAAATAAGCAAAACGAACGTTATGCTATCTTATTCCATAGTTTCATCGCTTTTTGCAGCATATTTATTTTTACAGCGTAATCTGCTATATGAGCTCACAACAGAAGGCTATTTCGTGGGAGATGTTTTCCGCGGCAGCCGCCACCGCCACCGCCGGCTGTCGCAGCTGTCGCGCATATTGTGAACAAAAACCAGCGTTCGAGTTAGAATCGAACCCAGGCATTGTGCGTGGCAGTCAAGGCTATCACGGAGCCACGCCGGTGCTTGAAACTTTTCGCAAAAAGACCCTATACAGGCGTCGTGTCGAGCGAGGAATCACTTTACAGGATGTAATATTGCGTGGCAAAAGCGTACAATCACTCCAGGCGCACTTTCTGAATTGCGTAATAAGTGCGTGGTTTAAAGCTCTCCATCTATTACAAAGGGCTCAGCCATAATTCAGCATCATGATTATCATCAGCCATAGCATCAACAAAGTGAGCAGCTGAGTAAACACGCACATTTCATTACAGGTGTGTAGTGGATACATCGCTACAGCGCAAAATGAACGTGAATAACGGCGTGTGGGTACTTCGCAAGCGTACTACGTGCAGAATAGGCGCCCTAAGAAAGTTGACAGTGGGCTTCAAGGACTGTCGCAGGTGCGTTATTTTAAATGCGAAGCATTTCATTGTTGACAAAAGGCACTTTGACTGTTTATATCAACCTATCTATTCATCTAGCCGCCTACGTCTAGGTGCTCTCGTGACCGTGTCCTTCACTTGGTATAAACCAAAATAGGCACAGGAGGACATTACTGTATGACGGACACGATTAACAGATCATGAAATGAATATCATGACTTGCTTGTCGCTTAGAACAACAGAGCTTAGCTAGTTCGTTAGCAATCATTCTAAAAGGCAGGGCATACAAACACGGACACAAGAAAGAATTCAAGACACCACAAACGCCGACCAACAACTGCAAAGGCGCGCAACGGCGGTAAAGATAAAAGGCACGAAAACCTATTTGTGCATGCCCAGGAAATAGGCGAACATATCGATCCGCAAGCGTTGGGGTCTACGTGGAAGATAACATATAGAGAACCCAAGCTCAAGTTTGGGCGCGACGCTCGCGCGGCTGAGCTATGCGTTACTAGGGGCAGATGCTACCCGCGAAGGCGGTTTGTCGCCGTATTTGCCAGCGGCGGCGGCAAGGACACGTGCGCGCATGTGCTCCTCATTCGTCCCAGAGCACTGCTAGTCAGCAATAGCTACATTGTCACGCACCACAGATGCAATCCGAGGGCTCTGCGCGTGCGCGGAAGCGGGGGCGGCAGTGTTGTGGCCGTGCATGCCCCAGTTGCGATAAGAGCAGTAGCCCCGCTCGACGTTGCTTTGGAAGCCTATCAGTGGCAATCTTTCTGACAACAGGCACATCGTTTCCCCCAACGGCAGACCGTTCGAAGCATGCCGATATATCATCATCATCATCACGTATTAAGCCTTAAAGGCCCCTGTAGGGGTACTAGATAAGGGGGGAGCCTACATAAGAAAAATGAACCTTCAGACAGTCATTAATAAAGCAAATACAATAAAATTAATATTTAGAAAGCAACGAGGTGAAATGTTAAGACAGTCAAAGTACACAAGCAATACAGGATTAACAATGCACTCAATGTAAAAAAAGGAACTCAATAATATGCTACGCACCAGCACTCGGAACGTTCGTTAGTACAATTCGAAACTTCATGCGGTCACGTTTCATTGCAACAAGGTCAGGTAAACTATTCAATTCCGCAGTGACTACTGGCAAGAAAGGGTTATTGACGGATTTGGTAGAGCCGTGGATTCGTTGAAGACTAGGGTAATTGACAGGCGACGTGAAGGGCTGTTTGACGGCAGAAGAAGCCTGTTGCGTGAGTGTGACACGTTACCGGCATTTGTCACCTTGTGTGCCGTTACGACACTTCTTGCGTCTTGTGTCAGTGCCCGAAGAAGCCTACTTTCTCCGTGCTGGTTTCCTGCAGCCTACTGACATCCCTACAGAGCCATTCATTTCTGTGGGCCTCGATCTCCTTGGCCTCTTTCCGATTTCTACCAAAGTGAACAAGTGGATTGCAGTAGCAACACATAATGCAACAATATATGACACCACGTGAGCGATGTGTACTAGTTGCCATACACATCGCGCGGATATTTTACTCTACGACATCATCCTCCCCCACAACACCTATCCCCAGTTACTAACGGATCGGAACTGGTACTTTCCAACGAAAGTGGTCGATGATATGATCCGCTCCAGCTTTCCGAAAATGAAAATATTTACCGCGTACTACCCTCAGACGAATGACCTCAAAGAACGCCTCAACCGGACGCTAACTGAAATGCTGCCTTATACGTTTCTGATGGTCACCGCGAATTAGACCATACATTACCTTTTCTTATATTTTATTCTATCGCGATCCTGCTGGATGTGCACCATTTTATCTTTTCTATGGCAGCGACCCCAGCTTCACATTGGACACGTTGCTGCCCTCCGAACTACAATCCCCAGCGACCGATTACTCCCACGATGACATTGCCTTGGTCGCCCAGACCAGAGAGGCCGCTCGTCATAACTTATAGCCTCGCAAGCTTCTCAAAAGCCGTTGTCCTCCTTTAGACGCCTGTACGTCTAGTCGACTTGCCAAAAAAACTGTAATTTCTCGTTACTGTTGTCCGTACAAGGTCTTGCGTCACCTGTCTGCCGTGACATACGAGATCGCACCATCCCGCGAGTCTCCACTGCCTACCAACGTCACCAGCTATGCTGTTCACACCACCAGACTCAAGCCCTATGTTCTCACATTCAGTGATGCTCCATAACCTGCACCGGCGAGGAGCTCACCCCGCCAGGAAGGTGAATAGAACGAGAAACGGGACACGAAAGTGAGGAAGACGACAAATGTTGCCGTCGCCTGAATAACACTTATATTGCTTGTAAATAGGCTGTCAACACTCGCGTGCCTGCTTTCTTTCTGCAACAATATATAATACGTGGTTTTGTCATTTGAAGCTAAGCCCGCCTCGTGCAGCTGAGATTTCATGGTGAGGTTGGTTCTATGCATCGAATATGAAATCACGGCGCCATTTTACTTTTACCACAAGCCTTTTACCACAAGCCTGAAAAGAGACGTAAACCCTAACAACCTACGTGGTTAGCCGAGGAAGATGTCCAATGGTTGATGTGTACGGGTGAACAGTATGTTTGCCAGATTAAATGAAGTGTGCCGTTAAGCGCTTCTATACTGCGAGTGTTGATAAGGAGATCATGTTTCGAGACTCATTTCTATCAATTGTTGTTCTTTACCGTGCAGTTGCATATAGCAAAACGAGTGTTTTTCCCCAATTACACCCTCTTGTAAAGCACCCACCGCGATAGATATCGACCAGCTGCGGAGGTGACACGGCAGGTGTTATCTGCATGCAGTGTTATCTGCAGGCGACACGGGAGTGTCATCTGCATGCATAGAAAAAAAACTGGCCGACCAAAATGTTAAAAGTGTGCTTGGTCCTTTCTTCTCTCTTCTCTGCGTGCTTCACTTTTGTTGTCAGCGTAAACGTAAACGACGACAAGAACAACTATGTTCACACAATTGTTTTGTAGTTCACCACCTGCGCAGCTACCCCCTCTCAAATGTGTCAAGGAAAAAATTTTCCCCAGTGCTCTCTCGGCGCTCCTATCACTATAAATCTAAGGTACCTCGATGCTCCTCCTCCAGCGCACCGTGGAGGGTGGGGACATCTGCGCCATGTCGGTGCCCACTCACCGGCAGCGCACGGTTGTAAAAAGCTTTCGTGTACTGGCGCACGCAACATCCAGGCATCTTTGTTCGGAGCGCAGAGACCAAGCCACTGTGTGAGCTTTCTTTGGCACGCGCTTGAGGCGTGAGCGAAGGGATGGGCACTTCAATGGTGGGCGTACCTGTCACCACCCTCAATGGACTGGCGGGGCAGGAGGAGCATCGAGGCACCCTATCTAAATCTGCTCACGCTTAAGTCAAGTTCAATTGGCAGTTGAGAGTGAAACTGCACATTCAAACATTATGCGACGTTATTTTGTTTATTTTTCTGGAATTCATGTGCTATTATCAACTATGCAAGCAGTGAAATTGGAGAGCTTGCCGCGAGAAGCTGTGAATTCGTGTTATTTCAGGAACTATGTCTGTGTTTCGTGGCCAGTTAGCGCTGATACGCTGACAATTTGGACAATCTGCCAGTGGTCATAACATTTCTTCTCACCACATGATAATACCATTTGGTTAGAGTTCCATTCGCAAGTGGTCACGGTTCTTATTCATTCTTATACTTTCCACAATGCTCAGTCACAACGGAAAAAGATTGGCTCAAGTGACCGCTGGTCGGAGCGGCAAGATTGCGACACAGCGCTGTTTTTCCCGAACACGCCAATATCCAGAGTGAAAAGCAGATTCCATTTTTCGAAGCAGGGGTGTCCAGCGGAAAGCACTCCCATAAACAGCTTTTTCGGGGCAGCAGCGATAAAGATACAGTTGCTCGCAACTCCAGCAAAAAAAAAAAAAAGAAAAAGAAAAAAAGAACGAACGAAATCGTGTGCATAGTCACATCTGCTGATAAGCAATGAACAAGCACTTCTTTAAGATATGGGCTTTCGGATGGGCGAACAGCAAAATTGGGCTGCTTTCGGCCGGATCGTCGGCCAGCCCTGCTTTGGAAAATGGAATGTGCTCGGCAATCTCAAAATCGGCGTGCCCGTTAGCAACAGCGCCGCTTGTTGCGATTTTCACCGGTCACTTGTTCTAATCTTTTTCGTTGAGACTGTACGTTGGAAGACCTATTGACTGCTTAGTAACTCTTTTCGCGCATAAGGCAGGAGTTAATGTTGTGGCCATTCCCGCATCAGACGGTCGGGGCTTTCAAACACCCTTACCCAAAGAACATTTTCTTTGTCAGACCACTGATAGATAGATAGATAGATAGATAGATAGATAGATAGATAGATAGATAGATAGATAGATAGATAGATAGATAGATAGATAGATAGATAGATAGATAGATAGATAGATAGATAGATAGCCGAAGGGCCACATAATATATATTCATTTTTTTGTATACGTTAAGTTTCATGTGTCGTACTAATTCTTCTACCAAAGCCGTCCGCCGAATTCGGATGTGTGGCTGCTTAACTATGCAAGAAATGGTTTCAAATCAGGCTAATTTTATACAGAGAAAGTGTGAGTCTGCGAACTAACTTCGAACACGAAATTTCGTTCTTGTTCCTCTTATGTCGTGTTAGTGTATCCGACCACATTTTATCCATCTTATGCATATTAATGGTACCATGATATAGGCGCTCCTGCATAAGATTTCAATAAGTCTTGTCCCAACTTACAATCTTTCAGATTCGACGCGATGACAGTGAGTGTTCTTCTAACGGCCGTTGTAAGATTTTTACAGCGAATCTGTATATGATTCATTGGGAGCATTTGTTCGTGTCCGGAGTCGGGATTGCAGTTACGTAAGCTGCCGTAGCAACGCTATGGACAGGCCACAGAAAGTTAGAAAAATCACAGCATATCCATGAGGTGAATGATGATGAGTGGGGCGAAGCTCCGGAGGAAATCATCGGTAAACCGTGAAACTCTGCCGTGAAATTCGCCCAGTACGTCATATAATGAGTGTGAAACACCGTGTATATACTAAACATCAAACTTTTATTGTACTGTTGGTTTACGTGGTCCCTTCATTATCACTGCTTTGTGATCGGTGAAATGCAGGGAAAGTGTCCGCTCCTGAGCGAAAGAGAAAACGCGCTAAGAGCGAGCGCGACTCCCAGCGAAAGAGAAAGCGCGTCAAGAGCGACTGCTTTCCCCGCTCGCCCTGTGAGAATTAACGGCAAGGCTAGAGGGAAGACATGACGCGTGTAGCGTTCCTCTTCGCGTTCCCCGACGCGAGGTCGGTAGCATGCCCAACGAAAGCCAACGGAACGCGATCGTGCAAGTGCTCCGGCTTTGCATCGCCTCATGGTCCGATTTCCCGGCGTCGCCGAGCAGCCTGATGACATGCTTCGGCCTCTCGTTCTCGCACGGCCGGATTCTGTCTGCGAGCGCGCGCTGCCGCCGCCTTGCGCGTTCGTTAGCTCCGCCACCTTGTATTCCATCCGGCGACACCGAGCGAAAGAGAAAGCGCGCCAAGAGCGAGCGCCTTTTCCTGTTATAACAGCGCCATCTATCATCTTTCATCATCAATGTATACGAAAAACCATTAACACCATCTAGTGATATTATTTCCAAGGACATATATACACAACGCCATCTATTGAGCAATTCATAAACTAGAGGTAGCAGCCGACCACACGCTTCGGCGTCTCTTTCACGTACTATCATGGATGGATTGATGGATGCTATGAGCGTCCCCTTTATAACTGGGCGGTGACATGTCTGCCACCAGGCTCGAAGAAAAAAAAAAGAGAGAAAAAAAAACCTTCCTTGTTTTATGTTGGCCTAATACCTTATACACGTTGATTAAATCTATGTTATTATACAAAAAAATTATAAATTCACGGTCCTTCTCTCTGCCTCTTAAGGCAGAATGACCTTATTTTTCCCCATTATTTATTTTTGTACTTTATCTCTACCTTTCTGCCACCAATACTCTAACCGTCTCTTACTTATTTCTATCGCGGACGTGTTCAGCTTTCCATTGTTGTCCCTAAAACTCAAGGCTTCCTGTAGACTCGTGCCCACACGTATACCTGGGTGAATATCGCCACATTCAATCAGTACATGTTCCATCGTTTCCTTAGTTCCCCCGCAGCATGTACATTGCTCTTCTTCGTTACTGAATCTCGCTTTATAACTACGCGTTCTAAGGCAGCCCGACCTTGCTTCAAACAATAAAGCGCTTCCCCTTGAATTCTCATGAAACCTCTCCCTCCTTATTTCGTTTTTTCCCTTTCGGTAGTTACTCAGAGCCGGCTTCTTTTCCATCGCGGTCATCCAATAAGTCTTCTCCGCCTCTCTGACCTTCCGCTTAATGCTCCTTGTTGCCATATCGCCCGCACTGCTAGCCGTATATTTACTGGTGAGCCTCCTAGTTCTTTTTCTCCACTGCGTGTCAACGCTTTTTCTATACAAATACCTGAAAACCTTCTCTGCCCATCTACTCTTCTTCATTTTCCTCAGCCTCTATTCGAATCTCATTTTGCTCTGAGCTTCCCTCACTTCAAAGCCTGTCCATCCCATATCTCTTTTTACAGCCTCATTTGTCGTCTTCCCGTGAGCGCCCAACGCGAGGCGGCCCGCCGTCCTTTGATTTACATCCATTCCTGATTGTACCTCTTACTTCATGCACACCACTGAGTTCCCAAATCACGTACGGACACACAACGCCATCTATTGAGCAATTTATAAACTAGAGGTGGCTACATACTACTACTACTACAGAGGAGAGAACAACCCCCACCGTAAGGAGCTTCGCCCCTAAAATCAGAGGAACAGCGTGAATTTCATTAGAACTGCGTGAGCGACGCTGAATACGAAATGAACAGCGTGTGTGACGAAGGGAACAGAAACGGAAGTACGATTAGCGACGAAGAAAAAAAATTGGGGGACGCTTAAGCTTCGCCTTTAAGAGTTGAACGCGATAGCGATTTCCTGCCAATAGTGCGCACTTCGAACACTACGAGTGTTTAACAGAATGCGCGCACCAAAGTGTGTGTCTTATGTAATGGGTATCATGCTTTAAACCAGGAGCAATTATGCGCGAGAAACTTTTTCGAAGTTGCGATGCACCCACTACGTGGTCTTAAGGGAATACGCGCAGTAATGTGTGTGCCTTTTGTAATGGGTGGCTGTCTTTAAACCACCAAGTCGTTATGATGTTGACATGGTGTGACGCTCGATGGCAATGTACGCTTGTACCCCGCAATATTACTGCGATATTACATCTCGTACTGTGACACCTGTATACAGGACGCGTTTGTTTGCGAAGCATGACAGTTGCTTTCAGTGCAGTTCCAAGCAGGAGCGTGGCTGTGTGGTAGAACACCTGCTTGCCACGCAGACGGCCTGGGTTCGATTCTCACTCACACCCAACATTTTTATTATTTATTTTATTTGCAGCTTTTTCGAATTTTCGGTCACGGACAAGATGATGATTTTTCGCTCACAACCAACGGGGCCGACACCGACGGCGGAATTTCTGCGATACGAGCTCTTTAACGCTATCGCGTTAAAAACGGATGATGATTGTGCCCGTGAGCCTCAGCTAGAGTATACTATAACAGGGGAGTGCTCGGAACGGCAGCAGCACCAATGTACAGAAAGTGAAGCCCAAAGAGGGCCAAATCCACTTGTGGCGCTGCGATCGGTAGTCTGCAATGTGTCGTCATTTAAGAGCTGCGCGCGGCTCCGCCAAAGTGGTGCAGGGGTAGAATGCCCGCTTCCCAGTAAAAAGACAAGGTTCGAATCGCAGCTGTATATGGTTGGTTTTTATTCTTAGTGCCAACTTTCATAGCTTTATTGGATTTCCTTTGTTTCTTAAATCTATAACTTCTGTTGCTACGTGTTGCTACAAAAAGTAACGTGAAATGTGAAATCTCCTTTCGAGTCTTGTATTCGCGAAAATCTCGGAGGCCATACTTTACGTCTTTGTTCAATCCCGGGCTGTGGCACTGCAAATAACTGCGCTCACTGTCAAATTTCTTCTATTTTTACTTCATATTTTCGGTTACTCTTTGAAACAACATCTAGCAACTGAAGCTAGTTTTAAGAAACAAAGAAAATCACAGCATATCCACGGAGTGAATGATGATGAGTGGGCGAAGCTGTGGAGGTTCATCGGTAAACCGTGAATCTTCCGTGAATTCTGCCCAGTACATCATCACCGACGTGAGATCGGGCGCGTTTATACTAAAGGTTCGATGAGTTATGACGACTTGCAGCTCACTTTAATTTTACATGTACGCTGTGAATTTTCATTGTTTAGAAAACCATTGCTTTAGAAAACATCTGGCGTCTTTCGTTAAGCAGCTGGCGTCTTTTCGTTTTGCTTTAGAAACATCTGGAGTTCTTCCGTTTTGCTTTTACAAAACATCTGGCGTCTTTCGTTGGTTTATTTCATCAATCAACGGCGTTTTGAACAAAATTTTTATTGTTTAATCACGCACAGGAGAAATCTCACCAGGCACTACCTTGGAGGTAAAGAATGGCTGCTAATGGGAATGAGAGACAGAAGAAGTCGGCTTTTAGCTACCGCTGCGAATTTTTTATTGTTCAACAACGCACAGGAAAAAGCTCCCACCGGCACCACCTTGGAGGTCAAAGCGTAAGACTGGTTACGCACTACGACTACGACTACTACGACTATGACTACGAGGGACGAACGGGTGCCGCCTTAAGGAGCTTCGCCCCTAAAAAACCAATACAGCTATAAAAGGTGACACTAAGAATAAAAAAAACCACCATCTACAGCTGCGTTTCGAACCCGGGCCTTTTGAGTGGGAAGCGGGAATTCTACCCCTGCACCACTTCGGCGGAGCCGCGCGCAACTCTTAAACGACGATACATTGCAGACTGCCGATCGCAGCGCCGCAAGCGGTTTGACCCTCTTTGGGCTTCACTTTTAAATGCGAAGCATTTCTCAGTGAACTTCTGCGACTTTCAGCGTATCTATCTATCTATCTATCTATCTATCTATCTATCTATCTATCTATCTATCTATCTATCTATCTATCTATCTATCTATCTATCTATCTATCTAGCCACCTACGACTGAGCTCTTTTGGCCGTTTCATTAATGAGATGTATGCCAAAATTGGTATGACACAACATGACTGTATACGAACATAAATGCCAGGTCATAAAATAACAATCATGATATGCGTGTCATGAACAGCATGATTTACATGCCACGGTCTTGGGGCTCTTGCGGCCATTTCGTTATTTTATATATACCAAAATTGGTATGGCGCGACAATAGTGTATGACGAACACAAGCGGCAGTCCCTAATCTGCAAATCATGACAGGCATGTCATGTACAGCATGATTTACATTATATGGTCTCGGGGCACCCATGGCCGTTGAAATCAATGAATGCATACCAAAACTGGCATGATGAGACATTTCTGCATGACGAATATAATTGACACATGGTGACATGAAAATCATGATATGCAAGTCATGTACGACATGATTTATATGCTACGCTGATGGTGGCCGTTTAAATGAATGGATACATACCAAAACTGGTATGATCAGACATTTCTGCATCACGAACACAACTGAAACATGGTAACACGAAAATCATGATTTGCAAATCATATATGGCATGATTTATATGCCACGCTCATGGTGCCCTCGCGGCCATTTCGGTCGCATGTTATACACCAAAATAGGTGTTGTGCGACGAGACTGTATGATGAACGTAAGTCAGAAGTGATAACGTGAAGATCATGACATGCAAGTCATGTACGACATGATTTACATGCCATGTTCATTGTCCAATATTTGCCGTTTCGCTAGCGTGATATGCATCAAAATTGGCATTGCGCGACGCGACTGTATGATGAACGTAAATGGGAGGTGGAAACTTGAAAATCATGACAGCCAAGTCATGTACGACGTAATTTACATGCCACGCTCATGGTGCCCTCGCGGCCATTTCGCTCGCTTGATATACACCAAAATTGGTATTGCGCGACAAGACTGTATGGCAAACATAAATGAGAGGTGGTAACATGAATTAGAGCACTGCATGGGCCTGATTTTTCGGCCCGGGCCCGGCCTGGGGTCCGCTTTATGAAGCCCGAGCCCAGCCCGAGCCCGTTGTTCCAAGCACGGGCCCGGCCCGGGCCCGAGCGTACATGACCGAACCCAATCCGAGCCCTGCCCGGACGCGGCCCGGGCCCGGGCGTTCATTACTAAACTTATCCAGGGCGCGCGTGTTCATGACCAGGCCCGGCCCGGGTCTGCCAGAGGATAATAGTTGTTGATGATGATTATTAATGATGCCTTGCGCTTTGTAGCGGGCGATCGCACGGAAAATCCGGTGAGTACATGCATCGAAATGTTGCTTTGCCCGCGGTGGTAGCTCAGCGGTTAAGCTGTTTCGCTCTTAAGTCCTAGGATGCGGGTGCGATTCCCGCTGCCACGGCGGCCGCATTTTGATGGGAGCGAAATGCAAGAACACCCGTGTACTTATCTTTAGGTGCACGTTAACTCTTTCGCTACCGCGCCTATTCAATCGTTCAATTTGAACGATGCATTTGAAGTTTGAATTCTCGCGCCATCGCGCAGGATGGATGGATGGATGCTATGAGCGTCCCCTTTAAAACGGGGCGGTGACATGTCTGCCACCAGGCTCGAAGAAAAAAAAAAAAAAAAAAACTTCCTTGTTTCATGTTGGCCAAATACCTTATCTACATTGATTAAATCTATGTTATACCAAAAAAATATAAATTCACGGTCCATCTCTCTGCCTCTTAAGGCAGAATGACCTTATTTTTCCCCCATTATTTATTTTTGTTCTTTATCTCTACTTTTCTGCCACCAATACTCTAACCGTCTCTTACTTATTTCTATCGCGGACGTGTTCAGCTTTCCATTGTTGTCCCTAAAACCCAAGGCTTCATGTAGACTCGTGCCCACACGTATACCTGGGTGAATATCGCCACATTCAATCAGTACATGTTCCATCGTTTCCTTAGTTCCCCCGCAGCATGTACATTGTTCTTCTTCGTTCCTAAATCTCGCTTTATAACTACGCGTTCTAAGGCAGCCCGACCTTGCTTCAAACAGTAAAGCGCTTCCCCTTGAATTATCATAAAACCTTTCCTCCTTATTTCGTTTTTTCCTTTTCGGTAGTTACTCAGAGCCGGCTTCTTTTCCATCGCTGTCATCCATAAGTCCTCTCCGCCTCTCTGACCTTCCGCTTAATGCTCCTTGTTGCCATATCGCCCGCACTGCCAGCCATATATTTACTGGTGAGCCTCCTGGTTCTTTTTCTCCACTGCGTGTCAACGCTTTTTCTATACAAATACCTGAAAACCTTCTCTGCCCATCTACTCTCCTTCATTTTCCTCAGCCTCTCTTCGAATCTCATTTTGCTCTGCGCTTCCCTCACTTCAAAGCCTGTCCATCCCATATCACCCTTTACCGCCTCATTTGTCGTCTTCCCGTGAGCGCCCAACGCGAGACGGCCCCACCGTCCTTTGATTTACATCCATTCCTGATTGCACCTCTGACTTCATGCACACCACTGAGTTCCCAAATGTAAGCCCCGGAACCATCACACCCTTCCACAGCCCTCGAAGCACCTCGTACCTATTGTATCCCATAAAGCTCTGTGCTTCATAATTGCAGCATTCCTCTTTCCCTTTGCTACCGATGCTTTCTCTTGTACCTCCATATATCTATCCCCCTCATTTACCCATACTCCGAGTACTTGTACTCGCTTACCCTCGGTATTTTTTGGCCCTGTAGTAATACCGTATGGTCTCCGTGATCATTGAATACCATCAATCCACATTTTGTTGCACTAAATCCTAGTCCTAGAGCCTCACACTCCCTTCCGCATATATCTGCCAGTCGCTGTATATCATCTTGACTGTCCGCAAATAAGACAATATCATCAGCATAAAATAGACCTGGAAGCTTCTGCTCAACCATCGCTCCGACCTGTTTGTGTGACAAATTAAATCCAATGTTGCTACCTTCTAGCGCTTTTTCCATTCTCGCCATGTACAGCATGAATAACAGCGGGGACAAAGGGCATCCCTGTCTCAGCCCCTTGCTAATTTCAACGCTGTCCTTGCTACTTATTCCTTCCCATTCTATACAAACTGTATTTCCTCGGTATATTTCCCTCAAAAGCTGTACACAGTCGTCACCTATGCCCACTTCCTTCAATATATCCCACAAAATTTCCTGATTAACGTTGTCATACGCCCCGGTGATATCTAGATAAGCTACGTATAAGGGCCTGTTTTCTATTTTAGATATTTCTATACACTGGGTAAGAACAAACAGATTATCGTCTAACCGCCTGTCGATTCGAAATCCATTCTGAAGTTCTCCCAAAATATCATTTTGTTCTACCCACGCTTCTATTTTTAATTTTACTGCCTGCATCGCCAACCTGTATAGCACCGATGTAATTGTTAGCGGTCTATACGAGCGAATGTTATCCTTTTCTCCCTTGCCTTTATAGATTAAGTTCATTCTACTTTTTCTCCAACTGTCTGGTATTTCCTCTCCTGTAAGCACTTTTCTATGGCTTTCAGCAGTGCTTCTTAGTGTTATGTCCGAGTTCGTTAATGAGGCTGACGGGAACCCCATCTAAGCCCGGAGTAGTGCGCTTAGGAATTTTTCCTTCGGCCTTCTTCCAATTGAAATTCTCTAATAGTACATCTTCTTCGGTTGCACTCCTTTGCGTACTTTTACTCACCGGGGGAATCCCCTGGGGGACCTTTTTAAACGAATCGGCTGTTATCTTTCGGATGTAACCTAGCGCTTCATATCCTTCCAATTTATTTCCTCCTTCATCTACCATATGTTGTTGCATTGTGACAGACTTCCTACCCAGCGCTTTTAGGTGGCTCCAAAAAATCCTGGGCGCGGCCTTCTTCTTTTCGCGAATCTCTGTCATCCAGCGTTCACTTTCACCTTTAATTTTTGCCTCGACTAATTTCTGCACAATGGATTTTTGCTCTAGATATATTTCCCATATTTGGTTGACTTCGTCCTGTGGCCGCTTCTCCTTTTTTGCCTGTCTGTGCTCCCGTGATGCCTGACGTCGCATCTCGATCGCTTCCCGGATTTCTTTGTTCCACCAACTTTTTGGCTTTTTCTTTCCTTTCCAACAAATGGTTTTCTTCTCTATTTCCATTTCTTTCGTGATTACATGTAGCAGCTCACTATACTTCCAGTCTTTGCCTGGTAGTTCGTCTACTTTTTCCTCGACTCTTGCGGCTATATTTGTTATTTGTTTGTCATTTAGATACGAGCTGCCAAACTTTGATTCTATGTTCTTATTTTCAGTTTTATATCCCATTTGTAATATTATGCGTTTATGATCACTACCCAAGCTGTTAATGCCTTCTTCGTCTATTCTCATCTCTCTAAGTTTGTCATATATTCCTTCTGTCATGAGACAGTAATCAATGCTCGATTGCCTGTTTCTGACTTCCCACGTGATCTGCCCCTCACACTTAGGCCCCACGTTAACTATCTCAAGACTATGTTGCTCGCAGAGATCTAGCAATAACTTGCCAGTTGGTGTCTGAATATCCGTCAAGGTCATGAATGTGAGCGTTCATGTCCCCTAGAAGGATTATCTCGGCATCATGACCAAATTCTTTAATATCGGTGCTTATGCATTTCACTATCTCCAGATTCTTTTCTCTGCAGTTATTGCCTGTCCACAAGTAAGCTACACCTAGCCACGTTTTCTTTCCACCTACTGTGCCCGAAACCCACATGTGCTCTGAACACGTTTGTTTCACTCTCTCCCATTTTGTTCTGCTATGAATTAGCATTCCAACCCCCCCACCTCTCCTTTCTGATGTGATCCTGTTACATCCTTCCCAAACATAATTTTCAATATGTGGTGGCTCTTCCAAGTCTCTAAGGTGTGTTTCTGTAACCGCATAAACACCTATCTGTTCCTTGTTTACCTGTCCCTCAATCTCTAACCATTTTGCCTTTTTTCTGCCACCCTGCATGTTAATGTAACTAATTGCAACACGCGCCTTCTCCCTTCTTTTACCTTTTCTCTGTTTTTTCGCTATACTACCTGTCAAAGAGTCCCCCTGGTTGTTTTCCTCATTACAAGCTACCATGGGCACCGAAGGGCCCGCGTGCCCCCCAAAAAAGCTACTGCGCGTCCTGCAAGACGCCAACCCACCTCATGGCCAAGCCTCCTATCGAAGTGTATTCCGTCTCTTCGAAAACCACCCCACCTGTGCACCTCTCTGTTTATTTCCACTACCTCAATGCCTTTCTCTCTACTCATCTGCCATATCTCTCTGTTTGCGTCGACAACCGCTCTTTGCAGGTTGCCGTCACGCACCGGTACCTCCGGTATTGTGCATACCACTATCTGCACCTGAGGGGAAATGGCGCGCATGTCATCGACCCCTTTCGCCAATGTGGTCCCTAGTTCGGCTGATTCGTTACTCAAGACGTCGTTTAGACCTCCCGCGATTATCACGAGGTTACGTCCATTAGACTTAGCTGCGAGTTTTGCGTTAGCTTGTCTCATCACTGATCCCAGCCTATGGCCCGGGAACTTTCCTATTAAAACTCGTTTGTCGCCTCTCACCCTTTCCTTGACTGCTTCTGCGCATGTAGCTAAATTCGAGTCCCCGGCGATTATCACGTGATCCGACTTTTCTGGTGGACTCTCCCGCACCTGGCCACTGCACCTGTTACTAGCGCGTGCTACTGCTGTTGTTTTGTCCCCTCCCGTTCCCAAGACTACTTCGCGGAAGGTGGGTCCTGTGTCCCTTGCACCTGTCTTTTCCAAACCTGTTTCCCCCTTCGCGCCTACCACTGTGGGGGTCGATGCCCCATTTTTCCCGCTGTCGCCTGCTTCCCTGTTCCCCGTGGCTACCTTTGCTGGCATGGCTACCTTTGCCAATCCCTCCTCGGCTGACTTAAGCCTTTCCGCCATAGCCATCGTTTTTTCCCGCTCTGTCGCTACCGCTTTCTCCAGCTCGGAGATTCTCGCCTTGAGCTCATTCTGGGCGGCCATCATTATTTCCATCTTCGCCTCTAACTCGCATTGCTTACACTTGGCGTCAGCTCTCTCTGTCGTCTCATCCTCACAAACCTCTATTTTCCGCCCCATTCCGCATCCTGAACACTTTACGGTCTTTTTGACCATGGCTATAGAGCATTCACGCGGCAGATTAGATACACTTAAAGCCAAATGATATCACAAAACTCCGCAAGTATGTTACACTTCAAAGCACCTTTCAGCCACGTGGTGGCCAAAAAAACAAATATTAAAAAAAAAACACACCCGAAGCGACTGTCACACCACTTTGTACCAACAGCACAAAGTTGTAAGCTCTATTAAGCTGCAATCTAGTGGCTTAACTAAAGAAACAAGCTCGAATCATGCAAAAAAAAAAAAAAGCACTTATCTGACGCTGTCATTCCGGAGCCCACGAAAAACACGTCCGTCCTCTAGCAGCACCACAACGCGTGTGGTCAAGATTCTTGGCACGGACGAAAGACATGTTCCCCCTCCTCCACCTCCAAAAAAGTCCGAACACAAGCCCCAGGTGCAAGAAAAACGCCAAAATTGCAAGCTCTGCCATGACAAACGAAAGACACAGATGAAAACAGCAGTTTTGTGTCAGCCATGCGGCGTCTATCTTTGTTTCATCCGCACGAAGTTTACGGGTGCTTAGCGCCATCTAGGTAAGAAAGTGGAAAACGCACGAAGGGATCTGCGATGTTTTGCTTGTTTTTTGCTACAGGGGAGTTTTCTCTCGCTGCAAAAAGTTTCAGGTTGCTGCGCACGTGCGTCGTCGTCGTCATCGCGTGTAGGCGTTCCCAAAAGACGGCGCGTTTCTCGCGAATCCAGCGCATCAACAGTCGATTTTGAGGATGTAATCAGCAGCTGTGAGTCTGGAGAAGATATTGACTCATCAGATTTCAGCACCGATGACGAGGATGCGTCAAGTCAAGATTCTTGGCACGGACGAAAGACATGTTCCCCCTCCTCCACCTCCAAAAAAGTCCGAACACAAGCCCCAGGTGCAAGAAAAACGCCAAAATTGCAAGCTCTGCCATGACAAACGAAAGACACAGATGAAAACAGCAGTTTTGTGTCAGCCATGCGGCGTCTATCTTTGTTTCATCCCGACGAGGGACTGCTTTCAAGAATGGCACGAGACGCACCCTCACTAACTTTTTTTTTCGTGGGAACAACAGTTTTTAGCAATAATTTTTGAAACTTGTACAACCTTTTTGCAACATAAGAAGCTACAAATTGTATATCTTGAATTTTTTTTTAACATCATTGTTTTTTAAGTTATCCTCTTTTTATAGACCTCTTGCAGAAAGCCTAGCAACACTGTGTGCCTCTATGGCAACATTGGGGCGGTCACCAGCGGCGCGCCATTGTGAAGGAAAACACGCCGCGTCCGGCCTATGTTACCTATGTACTGGCTGCGCGGCATACGACCTTTCGGCATTCTGTCTGGCGCAGGGGCGTAGGCAGAAAGTTTTTTCGGGGGAAGGGGGGGGGGCACCTCCTTGATCTGTAGTGGGAACGAGCAGGCAGATGTAGTCGAATGTCATTTTCTGCTCTGTATGCTATGGCAAAAAAAAAAAAAAAATTCGGGGGGGGGGGGGCACGGGCCCGGTGTGCCCTAACGTGGCTACGCCCCTGGTCTGGCGCTTGAAGTAAGAATTCAAGCGCTTTCACGGCGACAGCGAACATGCCAACGCACTGCTGTGTTCCTGTGTGCAAGCAATACGGATACGTTGACAAGTCCGGACGAAAGGCACGTATCAGTGCACACGCACTGGGCCATCCGTGTCCCCGATTTCGCGTGCGGTTTTTGCATAGGTTTAATGTATTGGCTCGGCACTATAGTGGTTTGCGGTGTTTTAATTGCTCATTCACTCAATTGTTCCTTGCCCGACTGACACTCTTAGTGGGGCTAAACCAGCGTCACATCCGCGCGGTGCATTCAACGCCGATCGGCAAACTTGCACAATGTCCCAAAGTGGCACGCACTTTTGCTTCGCATCGCTCGTTTATTTTGTGTCACTGCGAGTTCGCAGTTTAGCGCTGCTCTACAGACGAGCGTTGGGCTTGCATGTTAATCCATAGCAAACTTTTTTTCTGAACAAGCTTCGCGTGCGAGCCGCTGCCGTGCCCAGTGCAAGTATTTGGTTGTTCGGCCGAGCATTCATTACCGCTGCGTTATGCTAAACTCGCATTACAGGGGTCAGTTTTTATGCATAACATTTGTTGGTCGTGCGCTTCGCCGTGCATAAATTGAGACACAAGATCATAACCAAAACTCTTTATTTTCAGGTGTCATACCACAGGTTTCCCAGCGACGAGGGAATGAAGAAAAAATGGATCACTGCCATAAAGAGGGACGAAGGGCCGCTGTTTAAAATATCTAAAGCGACCAAAGTATGCTCATTGCATTTCCTGGAGGCAGACTACTGGGGAAATATTGCTAGTGGTCATTGCCTCCTCAAAGACGAGGCTGTACCATCCATTTTTCCATTTCGGAAAACCAAGCCCCCAAGAAAACCTCCTCGACAGCGAACGTCTTCAGCCATTCCTGCTTCCAAGAAGAAATGCACCGAGCTCCACCCACCAGCTGACAGTCCAATAGATTTGGCAAGTGCACCCGATGAGAAGGAAGCCCCGCAACAGGAGATTGTCGCAGACCAGACTGTGCTTCAGGAGCCTGCTCCTACTATCCACAGCGAGCTCACGAAAGCAACTGCTGTGCTGGAGGCACAGCTTGCCGCAGCTAAAGACCAGGCATCTAAGCAGCAGGTAGAATTAGCCGACCGGGCAGTGCAACTAAGCAAGGCTCGTGCTGAACTCGCTAGTTGTCGGCCAGAGCTGGAAACTGCGAAGAATAAGCTGAAAGCACAGAATAAGGAGCTGGATGTACTTCGAAGCGAGTTGGTTACTTCCCAGCAATGTATGGACAAATTAAAGACTCAGTATGCACCTTTTGGCATAGAAAAATTCGAAGAATGTGATGAAGACATTCAGTTTTATACAGGACTGCCCGACTATGCAACCTTTGTAGATCTATTGACTATCTGGACCCTGGTGAAAATGGATGCAACATAATGCGACGTCACAGCACCAGAATACACAAGAATCAGGATTACAGGGGCCGGCCACAGAAAGTGAGTGTACCAAACCAACTGTTATGGTCCTCATAATGCTTCGTCTCGGAGTGTTCCACCAGCACCTTGGACATTTGATTTCGGTATCTGTTAGCACAGTGTCAAGAATATTTTCCATTGGGGTGGATTTCATGTACCTACAGCTGACAGCATTGACAATATGGATGTCACGGCGAGCTATTGATGAGGCAATGCCTCTGGCATTTGTGGAAATGTACCAATCGACTCGTGTGTTGCTCGATGCAACAGAAATACGGGGCGAAGTGCCATCGTCATTTGTGACACAGTCTGGCCTCTACTCCCATTATAAGTCCAAACACACACTTAAAGGACTGATCGGTGTGTCACCAGATGGGCTTACCACATTTGTCTCGGAGCTTTTCACCGGGAGCACCTCAGACAGAGAATGTGTGATAAGGAGTGGGTTTTTAGACCTAGATTTTGACATAGGTGACTCTGTGATAGCAGACAAGGGGTTTTGAATTGATGACCTTGTGGAGGAGATCGGTGTAGAGCTAAACATTCCACCCTTCCTCCGACGTGACAGATTTACTGCTGAGGAGACTCAAGAGACCCAGGAGATTGCTGCCCTCCGGATTCATGTTGAAAGAAGAATTCAAAGAATTAAGTGCTTTCACATATTTGATCGCCCCATTCCAATTTCATTGGTACCAGTGGCTAATCAGATGTGGACGATCTGTGCCATCTTGAGCAACTTTCAGTCGCCTTTAATTCAGGATATGGAATCCAGCTAGGTCCAGTGTGCTTGTTTTGCATAATGCGCACTGTGCTATTTTGTACTCGCTGTGATGCCACAGAGCCTAAGCAAATAAAGTATGCTGCATGAAGGGTATATCTGAAAGGCCACTTACCAACCTCCTGATATGTGGGGCCATATTCTGAGATGATTACTTTGAGCAACTACTTTTTGAGATGACTACTTTCGATTTGAGCGACGTAGTGGCCGACATGTTCAAGAAGTGAATCAACTACATGCCAATGACATAAGTTGCTCTGGCCATTGGCGTTTTCAAACAACTCGTAACACGGTGAGCACCCTGTGTGCCCTGAGATTGTGCATCTCTGTTGTCTTCACGCCTTTAGCCTCTCAATATGCTCAACTAACACGCCTACTTATTCATCTTAATGCCCTGTACAAGTGCACAGCAGCCAGAGTGGAATTTTTGAGGGTACTGGCTTCTAAGCAGAGGCTAGGTTTGCGTCTTGCAACTTCAAATATAATGTGTTAAAAAGTGCTTTCAACATTGTATTGCTTAAGTGTAATGTTTTTAAAGAAGCACGCATGCATGAAACTTATTTCTGCTGAGAGTTTAAAACTGCACACTTGCATATTTCAGCCAATATGCTGTGCACATCTGCCACAGAACAATAGAAGAAACTACCATCTGAGTCACTGAAATGGTATGCTTCAACACCAACTGACGATGAGAGAATGTTTATTCCCGGAATGTCCAGAGCACTGCGACGTAACATGTCGCCAGAGATACAACATGGCACCATAAATTTTTCTGGTTTTTATCACCAGCCGATCTGCGTGCAGCAAAAGCAATAATTTGGCGATGTCTCCAAAAGTTCTTGTTTCAGAATATGACCCCTGAATGACACCAATCATGACAAATTCACTCCTTCACATCCAAGATTACCAAGGAGGAAATTTCACTTGCACAGTGCCTTGATGGCGACTGCCTCCACAAGCAATTTGTAATGTGTACAGGACTGTGACAGCGCAAATGGTATTCTGCATTTTATTCATTTCGAAATAACAAGCCAACGAACACAGCTCTTTAATGCGTCACAGTCTTGTACTGCTGTCACACAAGCAAACAAGCGCACATTGAGCAAGTGCAGGCACACGAATGTCACTCTGGTGGTGCTCTGCTGCACGACAAAAATAGAAGTGTACTTAGGGAATCGTGGTAATAGCAATGGGTGACTCAGTAACACAACACATATTTGTTATTTCAGGTCAGCTGCTTCAATTAAACTTTAGGTGCAAATATGATGGACACAGCCATTGTACGGCGTGTGCTTTAGCAAGCCCCTGGCTGCCATAAGCATCATCAAAGCAGTAGTATTATGAAGTTCCGGATCTAAAGAAGACAGCTTCATTCTCTGGCAAGCATCAATAGGGTTTATTGACATAAACTCGAATCAATAAGGCTAGCATGCAACCGAAGTTGCTACCCGCGAAGGCGGTTTGTCGCCGTATTTGCCAGCGGCGGCGGCAAGGACACGTGCGCGCATGTGCTCCTCATTCGTCCCAGAGCACTGCTAGTCAGCAATAGCTACATTGTCACGCACCACAGATGCAATCCGAGGGCTCTGCGCGTGCGCGGAAGCGGGGGCGGCAGTGTTGTGGCCGTGCATGCCCCAGTTGCGATAAGAGCAGTAGCCCCGCTCGACGTTGCTTTGGAAGCCTATCAGTGGCAATCTTTCTCACAACAGGCACATCGTTTCCCCCAACGGCAGACCGTTCGAAGCATGCCGATATATCATCATCATCATCACGTATTAAGCCTTAAAGGCCCCTGTAGGGGTACTAGATAAGGGGGGAGCCTACATAAGAAAAATGAACCTTCAGACAGTCATTAATAAAGCAAATACAATAAAATTAATATTTAGAAAGCAACGAGGTGAAATGTTAAGACAGTCAAAGTACACAAGCAATACAGGATTAACAATGCACTCAATGTAAAAAAAGGAACTCAATAATATGCTACGCACCAGCACTCGGAACGTTCGTTAGTACAATTTGAAACTTCATGCGGTCACGTTTCATTGCAACAAGGTCAGGTAAACTATTCAATTCCGCAGTGACTACTGGCAAGAAAGGGTTATTGACGGATTTGGTAGAGCCGTGGATTCGTTGAAGACTAGGGTAATTGACAGGCGACGTGAAGGGCTGTTTGACGGCAGAAGAAGCCTGTTGCGTGAGTGTGACACGTTACCGGCATTTGTCACCTTGTGTGCCGTTACGACACTTCTTGCGTCTTGTGTCAGTGCCCGAAGAAGCCTACTTTCTCCGTGCTGGTTTCCTGCAGCCTACTGACATCCCTACAGAGCCATTCATTTCTGTGGGCCTCGATCTCCTTGGCCTCTTTCCGATTTCTACCAAAGTGAACAAGTGGATTGCAGTAGCAACACATAATGCAACAATATATGACACCACGTGAGCGATGTGTACTAGTTGCCATACACATCGCGCGGATATTTTACTCTACGACATCATCCTCCCCCACAACACCTATCCCCAGTTACTAACGGATCGGAACTGGTACTTTCCAACGAAAGTGGTCGATGATATGCTCCGCTCCAGCTTTCCGAAAATGAAAATATTTACCGCGTACTACCCTCAGACGAATGACCTCAAAGAACGCCTCAACCGGACGCTAACTGAAATGCTGCCTTATACGTTTCTGATGGTCACCGCGAATTAGACCATACATTACCTTTTCTTATATTTTATTCTATCGCGATCCTGCTGGATGTGCACCATTTTATCTTTTCTATGGCAGCGACCCCAGCTTCACATTGGACACGTTGCTGCCCTCCGAACTACAATCCCCAGCGACCGATTACTCCCACGATGACATTGCCTTGGTCGCCCAGACCAGAGAGGCCGCTCGTCATAACTTATAGCCTCGAAAGTGGATGCAACCGAAGTTGATTTCCCTAAATTTTACCTCAAAAAGTAAAAAGCTGCGATTTTTTCCGATTTTGACACAGATACGTTTTTTTAGCATGAGTTTTCCCTTTATTGCAATGAGATATTTAGGCATCCTCATCGCAACCCACACACTCAACAGTGCACAGAACAGATGGCAGTACTTTTATGTGTAAATGTTGCTAGGGGCAGCAGTGGTTTATAATCCCCATAACTGCTCCCACAGGAACACTACAGCGGTTGCTTTTATTATATTATGGTTTATGCCAAGGTCAGTTTGTCTCGGTCGGGAGAGTTGGAATAAAAAGCAGCGAAGGACCTACTGCCACACGCATCAACATGTAGCATAAGACTTTTGAAACACAGCTAAGCAAAGTGGGGCAAATGATGAAAAGCAAGAACTCTGTCCATTATTTTTTTGCGAGTATTCTTAATCTTAAACATGACAAAGTTAACGAGTAATTTACTTGAAGGTTTATCTGGTGTTTAGCTAAATACTTCACTACTTCATTTTTTTTGTCAATTGCCAGAAATGCAGGCAGTCTGCTAATGTGGGCTTGTGTTTAGTTCGGTGCATTGTCCGGTCAACAAGGCGTTGCTCACGTTTGTGCAGTGGTTTTGCGTGCATCTTTTTATATCTACTTCTGTTTATGTGACCAAGTGTGCTGATCGGCTCCACGCAACATTTTTTTTCTCGGCCTGCCCACACTATCGCAGCGCTTGCCACACTATCTTAGCATGTTGGCTGTCTGTCAGCTTCACGCAACTGTCTACCGAACCTGCATCGTACAGACATAGAAGCCTCTGGGTCCAGGTCACCCTTACGGACTTTCCGCATGCGCAAGCGTGGGTTAGTTCCAAATGCAATTTAACTAAATATTTTGATCACGGTCATCACTTCATTAAATCAAGTTTCAACTGTAATTTGAGAGTGGTCATCACTTCGTTAAATCAAGTTTCAACTGTAGAACATTTTAGTAATGGCATTCCTAACAATGAAAATGACGGGTTAACAACACTACTGACTCCGCTTTCTTATTTCTGAGCAACTGCTACTCAGGCTGGGCAGACGCAGCGTTTGCAAATGCACTGGCTGGCAAGTGTCGCTAAGTGTTCTCATGTGGCAGCGTGCAAATGACAATAGCAGCAAAGTGCACTCACTTGAATTCATGCATGCCAAATAACAGACTCATTGCTCAGCAGTTTCCATAAACGGCAGCAGAGTATTAAAGTAAAAGTAGTTCAGCTGGTCTCTCATTCCATCCCACTCAGCTTTGTTCAGCTGAATTCGTTCAATTAAAATGAAATCTTTTCCGTACACTACAAAGTCCCCCCAGCTCAGCCCAGAAACTCCCATTTGCTCTGCTAATTGTGCATAATAGTAGTCCTCCCTCTTCAGCCTTGGGCCACTGTCCGTCAGCTCGCTACAGAATGTGGCAGTGGCAAGTTCTTCTCCCTTCTTTTCACGGAGGCTATACGGGCACTTAATTTCGAGTACCCCATCACCTGACGAGCCTGTCAGGTGATGCTCCCAGCCAAGGAAAGGCAGGGTTCACCAGCGGGCCGCAGTGTGCAACGGTCACGTCGTGACCCATGTTTTGAAGCACTTCCTCGTAGCGCTTTGCAGCTATGGGCTCATTGGAGATGCCGTACCTGCATACAAATTCGTAACAACAGATGAAAATTGAGCCCATGCCAAACTTGAACAGATTGCATGCCCTTGGTAGGCACAAATATATGCGCGCAAATATACATATTTTTGTTTAACTGCCCTAGCACCACACATGAGCCCTCCTGTTATGCTGGGACAGCAGCCAAGTGTGGCACCCTTTGCATCAATAACCATATCTGTGGGCCACAATGGTATGTGTCGATAAGTTTGAGAGTGTTCTGCTTTTTGCTGGAATTGTAAGCATTCGCATTACAACTTGTTCAGGAAAAATGGTTTACAAATCAGTTTAAATGTCTCATGAGGCATACAAGTTTATCAGCTCACATGTGGCATAGCTTAAGGTGTGTGCACAAAATGGAGTCAAATTAAGCTGCTGAGTGAAGCTAGCTCCAAAGATTGGGTAGTTTTGAGCACATTGAAGTGGTCAAAATGCACCTATCGAAGCTATGAAGACAAAGTGTATAGTGCTATGAGAAGCACAGAAATGAATACCTGCCTTCTCAGCGTTATTGAGCTACTTGTCTTGGCTGGGATGTTTTAAGAGTTGAACTAGTCGCAATGTATTTGCTTTCCTACAGTATCCATAGGCAGGTTTAATCAGGCTTCTACCTTTGTTGAACTGTCACTCAGCTCAGCTACAATGGTTTCATGTAGTGAGCATGTTTTAAATGCCCAAGTACTTCTATGCCGAGTCATCAAGAAAACTGTCCATCTGCGACATCAGATGCTCATTGCCAAAAGCAAAAAATTAGGCAGGTGTTACACTCTTGTAACACAAGAAGGTGAAACCCAGATGCACTCATGCAAGACAAATTAGCCGTAATTAGAAAGCACATATGTCTGCCATTAAAGCGACCCTCTGAAGACCTCATGCAAGCACCTTTCTTTTCGCATGTCTTTCAAAGGACTACGTGGGGGCATCCTGTAAAGGACCAAATTAATCAGCGATTTCTGAAGGAGCTCTACAGCTCTGTACTCATATTTTGTCTTCACCCAATAATGAAAAGGGTGGGTAGTTAAGCATAATTGTTGAATTAGTTAAAGGCAAAATAATAAACAGCCCGAATATCTACAGGCTAGTGTGAATAGTATGCGTTCAGTTTCCAGTACACCTTTTGATTTTTTCAAGTGTTGGCCCAAGTTACATGGGACAACCCAAATAATTCTGCAGAGCGTGCTCTTTCTGTGAACAAGAGATTTCAAGCAGTTTGTGCACCTGATAGGAGCCACCCTTGAGAGGTCTCTGCTAGCTGTGATCGCTTGCAGGCCTTTTGATGACCACTGCTGCCTCGCAAGCACGACACCAAAGTTTGACGCCGTCAGCCTCGGAGCCCGCTCCTTCTGCCAAGTTGCGCTACGCGACTGCTGCCTTGTGTCACGTTCCACTGTCAAAGATGACTCCCTGGTTGTTCTCACCTTCTGCAAAATAGAGAAAACAGAACAGTGGTAACAATCATGCTTGTTAAGAAACTTAACGCAGGCCACCGCTCCTTGAAAATGTCCCTGATTGTATGTCCTTTCACATGCAGCAAGAGCGTCAAACATAGTCTGTATTTACGTGCTGGAAACACCTCAGTGTGAAAGTAGACACAGCAACACAGGTGGGACGAGGACAAGCGCTGTCTGCTTTCGCGCTCAGCAGTTTCAAGTGTGGAATACCAACTAGCCTGCTCCCACACGTTACATGATGGGCTGTTCAATATTGCGTGCAGGAGACGCATGGACTCCGGCACAGCGTAATAAACCTAAGCACCTATGTGAAGGCATCACAGCTTAACAGGCCTCGGTATTGTCTGGGAAAGATTATGTAGGCATACCTCAAGAATTCCAGAGGTTGTTTGGTGAACAGCTGGAATCCAAGGCTCAACATCCTTGAATAGGTCCAGAGTCGGCACCAGCTGGGTGGAGGCAAGTGGCACCGGTGTAATGCCGGACAACTGCGCACTAAATCCGTGAGGCAGCAGTGCCTGCTGGTACGCAAGTGGTGATGAGGCTGGAGCCAGGCCGTATTTGGTTTCTTTATACGGCTGCCCCGCCGTCAACGAGAGCCCTCGGGCAAATGCATTGTTGGCATTTCTTGCGAGTATGCTGCGGCAAAGCTTCTTTTGTGCAGCTGCTTGTTCTTCCTTCGTGCGTGGGTTCACTCGCCGCTCTGTTGGCCTGGCAAGTTTTGGGACACTCAGGCCGCCTTCTCTGACGCTCCTCCAGTCAATTCCTTGAACAGAGCTGCCCTTAATGACCTTTCCACGAGGCACCCGCCATTGCTTTGGCAAATCAGTGCACGCAATGTCTTCAGGTGCTTCTGAGAAGCCTTTAGACTGGAGCAGGGTAACCATGCGAAGCATGCTTAGCAAGTGGTTGCATGCAACCTGGCCAGCAGGGCATTCACAGTTGCCCCCAACAACTCGCCCTTGCTGTCCAATAGCTGCGTGGACAATGTAGGGTGATGCATTCTTTTTTTTGCTCCTGTAGCATTGTGCCCTTATGAGGACAAGCCCGTCACTGAAAAGAAATGCGCACGAATCAGTATGTCATCTGCTATGAGCGGTAATACACACGAGCACAACTATGCGTAGGAACATTCGCCTTGGAAGACTAATGATGTCATAACATGCCCCCCACTCCTTTGCAGCGTTTTAAATGAGGGCGTGTGTCTAACATTTCATTTTTAGGTATCACCCTACTACTTTATTCGTGTTCGTTCCTTATTCCTCATAAACCTGGCATAACATCACACGCCCCTCTTTGCCATCTGCACCTATGCGTGCAGCTCCTTACGAGGACAGCAACCACTCAAGCACACCGCGTCCAGCAGAACAGGTCAAGCCATCTCGTAACCGTAACCGCGCATTGCACACAACACAAACAAAGTATTTGAACATGCTGTTATAACTACATGTCGCCTGAGCTGCTCGGGGCACTTTTATTTTTGCGTAAGGCGTACGCGGCTTGCGCGTTTTGCTAAACAGGTGCGTTGTCAGGGGCGTAGTCAGGGGGGTGGGGTTGGGGGGATTCAACACCCGCCCCCGAAATTTTTCAGTTTTGCTTGCGTATATATACACGCACACATACAAACGCATGCACGAACATACATAAAGTATGGTTGAACCCCCCCCCCTCCCCCCCAAAAAAAAATTCTGGCTACGCTCCTGTGCATTGCCCTCAGTAACACGCCGAGAATTCAATCGCAGCGCTAGCAGGGACGAGCGCATACCGTTCGCGACCTTTCTCTTTCGGCTGCTTAGGGTCTACGGCCTCGTCCGACGCGCAATAAAGTTAAATTACTGTGTACGAAAAACAAAGCAGCCACAGTGGCGTGCGATTAGTTCTCTGTAGAACTCTGCCATGCATGTTGCTTGTAATGCTGTTAAACAACAAAACAGTACAAGTTTACCTAGGTGTAAGCTTCCCTGCAGCTAAAGCGTTTGCTAACAAGCACCCTTGAGACAAAGAAAACGCATTACCTTTGCATGGAGCTGTTCGTCTTCACCATCGATGCGATCAAGTAGGATTCGACGGTGAAGTTTTAGCTGCGGTCGTAACAGCGCTCTGTCGTCGACTTGCATCGATAAAATTCAACAAGCCTCTCTTCGTTTAGAGGCGGCAGGCAAGAAAGGTCACTTTCCCAGCCGGTCGTGGGGAAAACAATCGCCTGCGACGCAGATGCCATTCTAAGGAGTGCGGAACAGAACTAGCGCAGCTAGACGAAAGGATGCTTTTTCTAGTTTCTTTCCTTTACCATGAGAGACGCTGCCCAGTGTTGCCGGCAGCGCACAGCAGTGGCCAGTGTTGCCGGCGTTTTTGCAAGGGGTCTATAGTGTTAAATGTATAATCACTGTATAAACTTTTCTTTATAAACATTTTTTTATTAATATGTGTAATAAATATATGTACAACAATTATGTTATTAAGCAGAGCGTTCTTTTAGCTACATTTTGCTACCAAACAATGTAAATAAGGCGTTAGTATTGCCACGCCCACTTCTTGTCTTGTTTTGATGTATTCGGGTTTGACCGGCAGGGACGGTTATCAACGCTCGACGCTGTCGGCGAAGTAGTGTTCTAGAAGCGTCGCGATTGTAGTAGATCGGTTTGTTAAAATTGCGCCCCGCACGCGAATGTTCCAGCTTTGTCTAGAGATTACGCCGCCACCAGCGATATCGCTGGAAAGTTCGATAGCGCCTGTATAAAAGCCGACGCGCTTGACTGCTTGTCAGTTGATCGACGGACGACGCCCTGTTCGCCGCTATCATTGTACAGCGTGTATTGCTGTAGTTCTAGTTCTCATTTTCCGGCCACAAGTTCGGCCAAATAAACAGTTTTATCCTGCAAACGCCGACTGCTGTCTTCGTCGACGTCACGACCACGTGACATCTGGTGGAGGTGCTGCTTCATGATCCGGACGCCACCGCGACACGCCGACCCAAGTATGCCCGAAGAGAAGAAAGTGAGGTTCCTCATGCGGGGTGTCAAACAGGAACTCTTCGCTGGATTGATAAGGAACCCGCCGAAGACGGTCACTGAATTTGCATCGGAGGCTTCCACGATCGAGAAAACGCTTGAGATGCGAACGCGGCAATACAACCGCAGCTTCTCGGCTACAAGCTACGCCGACGTTCAAGCCCTAGGACCCGCCGACCTGCGTGAGACGATTCGGGCAATCGTGCAAGAAGAGTTGCGGAAAATTCTACCTTCGTTGCAACCTCAAGTAGAGTCCATCGCCGACGTCGTGCGCCAGGAGATCCAGCATTCACTCGGCGCGCCTCAGCTAGCAGAGCCGCAGCCGCAAGCTATGAGCTATGCTGCTGCAGCCCGCCGTCATGCTCCTCCTCCACGCCCCCGCCAAGACGCCACACTGCCGCAGTACCGTCGCCAGACGCCGCCGCCGCCACCGACGCCCTACCGACCACCTGTCGGCCAGCGCTACACCCCGAGGAAGACCGATGTCTGGCGTGCCCACGACAACCGCCCGCTCTGCTACCACTGCGGGGAGGCCGGCCGCACGTACCGCCGCTGCCAGTACCGTCAGATGGGGCTACGCGGATTCGCCGTCAACGCGCCGCGCCCGCAGCCAGGCGAACGGCCGCGCGACATTGACGACTACCTCACCGGAACACAGTGGCAAGAACGACAACCTTCCCGCTCGCCGTCGCCCGGCCGCTACATGTCACCGCACCGCCGACCGTACACTGGCCCAAACCGGGGCCGGTCGCCTAGCCCGTATCCGGAAAACTAAGGGCAGCAACCGATGGAGGTGCGGTTGCTGTACGACGAACTACCGAAGATCCTCCGCCGCCGACGACGACGCCGCGACGAAACCTTCAGAACACGACGCGAACCAGACAGACCCCTAACGACGAAATCTCGCGGACTAAAGAAGACCCGGCGACGCAAAATGGAAGCAGCGGAACACACCGACGCAGCCGTGACCCCACGCCACGACCTAACTGCAACGCGAGACGACGAACTAGCGACCTCGACGTTCTTATCGACGGCCACAGCGTCACATCTCTCGTCGACACCGGAGCCGACTATTCTGTCTTCAGTGGACCGTTCGCCACCAAGCTGAAGAAAGTAAAGACCGCTTGGAGTGGACCCGAAATCCGGACAGCTGGAGGCCACCTGATAACGCCGATTGGTGTCTGCACGGCGAGAGTCACCATCAATAACCGGACTTATCCTGCGAGCTTTGTAATCCTACAGAATTGCTCTAGGGATGTGATACTTGGAATGGACTTCCTAAGTGATCACGGCGCCGTCATCGACCTGAGGTCTGAGTCGATAACGCTAACCTCAGACAAAGCGCTCCCGCCCCACGCGACGCCAGGGAACCATGCATTGAACGTTATAGAAGAGCAGGTGACCGTTCCACCGCGCTCCAGCGTCATTATTTCCGTCGGCACCGAAAAACCTGCGAACCTTGAAGGCGTCATCGAGGGCGACCAACAACTACTCTTGAACCGTCAAATTTGCGTCGCACGAGGTATAGCCGAGCTGCGCGACGGTAAAGCAAAGGTAGTGCTGACAAACTTCAGCCACGAATATAGGCGTGTCAACTTTGGTACGACGGTTGCCTACATCGACGAATGTGTAGCCGCCAGCGATGCTTTCGCCCTCTTCGATGCTGCCGAACCTGCTTCAACGAATCGAGGTCCCGAACCAGATTTCGAAGTCAACCGGAGCCTTCCGAAGGTCAAGCAAGACCAGCTGAAAACCCTGCTCCTGCAATACAAGGACTGTTTCTCGTCGTCATCGCGGGTCCGACAAACGCCCCTTGCTAAGCACCGCATTATAACAGAAGAAAATTCTCGACCACTCCGCCAGAGCCCCTACAGAGTTTCGACGCGAGAACGTGAGGCCATAAAGAAACAAGTCGACGAAATGCTACGCGACGACATCATCCAGCCTTCAAAGAGTCCGTGGGCGTCACCCGTGGTGTTAGTGAAGAAGAACGACGGGACACTGCGCTTCTGCGTTGATTATCGGCGCCTGAACAAAATCACGAAGAAGGACGTGTACCCCCTCCCACGGATAGACGACACCCTGGATCGACTACACAACGCGACGTACTTTTCGTCGATGGACCTCAAGACCGGCTATTGGCAGATCGAAGTAGACGAAAGAGACCGAGAAAAGACCGCTTTTATAACACCCGACGGCCTCTTTGAGTTCAAGGTCATGCCTTTCGGTCTTTGCTCGGCACCTGCGACGTTCCAGCGCGTCATGGACACCGTGCTGGCTGGCTTGAAGTGGCAGACTTGCCTTGTTTACTTGGACGACGTCGTTGTGTATTCCTCGAACTTCGACGAACACCTCCAGCGACTTCAATCCGTACTTCAAGCAATAAAGAACTCCGGGCTCACCCTGAAGCCAGAAAAGTGCCGCTTCGCGTACGAGGAGCTCTTGTTTTTGGGTCACGTGATCAGCAAGACTAGAGTGCTCCCAGACCCGCAGAAAACAGCTGCCATCGCCGCTTTCCCGCTACCCACCGACAAGAAGGCCTTGCGCCGATTTCTCGGCTTGTGCGCCTATTACAGACGTTTTGTCAAAGACTTTTCACGGATCGCCGAACCACTAACGCAACTCACGAAGACCGACGTCGAATTCAGGTGGCAAACAGCGCAAGTCGAAGCATTTCATGAACTGAAACGACGCCTGCCGACGCCTCCGATACTTGCGCATTTCGACGAATACGCCGATACAGAGATTCACACCGATGCAAGCAGCATAGGACTCGGCGCCGTCCTTGTGCAGCGGATGGGCGGAGTTGAAAGGGTTATCAGTTATGCTAGCCGGTCGCTGTCTAAAGCAAAGGTCAACTATTCCACAACAGAAAAGGAGTGCCTCGCCATCATCTGGGCTACGTCAAAGTTTCGCCCCTACCTCTACGGCAGGCCCTTCAAAGTTGTGAGCGACCATCACGCCTTGTGTTGGCTAGCTAACTTGAAGGACCCTTCAGGTCGCCTCGCACGGTGGAGCTTAAGACTTCAAGAATTTGACATTACTGTCGTGTACAAGTCCGGAAGGAAACACTCCGACGCCGACTGCTTGTCTCGTGCCCCCGTCGACCCACCACCCCCGACGACCAGGATGATGACAGCTTCTTGGGAGCCATAAGTGCCGAAGACTTCGCCGAACGACAGCGAGCCGACTCGGAACTGAAGGGTCTAGTGGATTACCTGGAGGGCAGGACCATCGCTGTCCAAAAAGTATTCAGGCGAGGATTGGCATCATTTACCCTGAAAAACAACGTCCTCGTAAAGAAGAACTTCTCTCCGGCCCGAGCCAGCTACCTTATCGTTGTACCTTCGGGACTGCGACCAGAAATTCTGCATGCCCTGCACGACGACCCGACGGCTGGACACCTCGGACTTTCCAGAACGCTCGCACGAGTACAGGAAAACTACTACTGGCCGCGCCTTGCAGCCGACGTCACTCGCTACGTAAGGACGTGCCGAGACTGTCAGCGACGGAAGACACCGCCCACAAGACCAGCAGGCTTCCTTCAGCCGATCGAGCCTCCTCGGCGACCATTCCAGCAGATCGGGATGGACCTCCTGGGGCCGTTCCCAACGTCGACTTGTAGAAATAAATGGATCGTCGTGGCTACCGACTACTTCACCCGCTACGCCGAAACAAAAGCCCTGCCCAAAGGCAGTGCCGCTGAGGTAGCAAAGTTCTTCGTTGAGAGCATCGTCCTTCGACACGGCGCCCCGGAGGTTCTCATCACCGACAGAGGTACGGCGTTTACGGCTGACCTAACTCAGGCGATCCTGGAATACAGCCACACAAGCCACCGCCGCACCACCGCGTACCACCCACAGACCAACGGCCTCACCGAGCGTCTAAATAAGACCATCGCCGACATGCTGGCCATGTACGTCGACGTCGAACACAAGACGTGGGACGCCATCCTTCCGTACGTGACCTTCGCGTACAACACGGTCGTACAGGAAACGACGCAGATGACGCCGTACAAGTTGGTCTACGGACGGAGCCCGGCAACGACGCTCGACGCCATGCTACCAAACGTGACCGACGAGGAAAACATCGACGCGACCACCTACCTACAGCGCGCCGAAGAAGCACGACAGCTCGCCCGCCTACGGATCAAGAACCAGCAGACGACTGACAGCCGCCGCTACAACCTTCGACGACGCCACATGGAATACCAACCCGGTGACCGTGTATGGGTATGGACGCCAATACGCCGACGAGGACTTAGTGAGAAGCTTCTTCGACGATACTTCGGACCGTACAGGGTACTTCGACGCCTCGGCGCACTCGACTATGAGGTTGTCCCTGACGGCATTACGAACTCTCAGCGGCGCCGTGCGCGACCTGAAGTCGTCCATGTCGTGCGCCTTAAGCCGTATTTTGCGCGTTAGCGAGCCTGGGGACTCTATTTTTTTCCCTTTGTTATTGTAATTTATTTGTGTATGCACTTGTTTTTTTTCTCTTCTATGTTCTTTCACAAGCATCGGGACGATGCTTTTTCAGAGAGGGGCAATGCCACGCCCACTTCTTGTCTTGTTTTGATGTATTCGGGTTTGACCGGCAGGGACGGTTATCAACGCTCGACGCTGTCGGCGAAGTAGTGTTCTAGAAGCGTCGCGATTGTAGTAGATCGGTTTGTTAAGATTGCGCCCCACACGCGAATGTTCCAGCTTTGTCTAGAGATTACGCCGCCACCAGCGATATCGCTGGAAAGTTCGATAGCGCCTGTATAAAAGCCGACGCGCTTGACTGCTTGTCAGTTGATCGACGGACGACGCCCTGTTCGCCGCTATCATTGTACAGCGTGTATTGCTGTAGTTCTAGTTCTCATTTTCCGGCCACAAGTTCGGCCAAATAAACAGTTTCATCCTGCAAACGCCGACTGCTGTCTTCGTCGACGTCACGACCACCTGACAGTATCTAGCAGGAAAAAATTATTTTTCACACCTAGTAAAAACGGCCCCTTTTTCCTGCGGTAGCGAGAGAGTTAAATAACTCCAGGTGGTCGAAATTAATCCGGTCCCCACTACGGCGTGCCTCGTAATCATATCATGGTTTTGGCACGGAATACCAAGAAATATAAATGCTGCCTATACGGCACATGGCAAGTCATTACAATAACAGTTTAGGGAAAATAAAACATCGCAACACACTTTAATTAAAAGAAGTGTACAACGAACATGAAAAAGCGGAGAGAAGCAAACCCGGGACATTTTCTTTAATGCTAATTTCTACACTCACTTCGGAAACATTATTTACACCATTTTTTAAAGGAGGCTCCTGATTAATAATTTGTTGCAGCAAAATAAAAAACGTTAACGTTATATATGAAGAACAGCCACCAAAAGCACATGAAATATAAATCGTTCATATGCTAACTTTGTCACGGAAACGTAATCGCTATGTACAATATAATTATATAATCAAGCTGCTACACACCATACTTGATGCTATTCCAGATAAAAGGTTTCACCCTTCTAAGCTCTACTAAGAGCCAGATCTTTGCACGTGCCACTTTAGCTTGGCACAGAATGCCTAAGACCATGCAGTCCACAACGTTCGCTTGTGCTCGAAGGCCCAACTTAGGCCTTATGAGTGGGCCCGAGTCCGGCCCGGCCCGCAGCCTCAAGCCCGGGCCCGGCCCGGTTCCGCACTTTCAAGCCCGAGCCCAGCCCGGGCCCGCCGGAAAACGCTTCGGACGGCCCGGCCCGGCCCGCGGGCCGGGCCGGGCCCGTGCAGTGCTCTAACATGAATATCATGACATGCATGTCACGTAGGACATAATTTACATAACACTCATAGTGCGCTTCCGGCCGTTTTGTTAACTGGATATATACCAAGATTGGTATGGCGTGACACTAGTGCGTCATGAACACAAATGACAGGTCGTGCATTGTATATTCCAGAACATACGTTTCATTAGCATGGCATATATCGGATTGCACATGCATGCATGCATGCTTGCATGCATGTCAAACATGCGATATATAGTGCACTAGATGCCATGACATGGTTGACTTCACTTGTCTCCAAGACGAACAAGGCGATGTAGCGGCTCTCTGCGGGCTGCTTCGCATTACATCGATTCCCACAGTGCGTGGGATCTGCCGTATTTTTTGAAGCTCGTTCCGGGCACTCCCCTGTTCTAGTACACTCTACCTCAGCGTAAGCGCCAAGTGCGTCAACACAAACGTTGTACACAGGTAATGCACAGATGTCTAACTTTAGCTAAGGATCTCGGTAAGGAAGCTACGGAAGACTTGAATGTGTGCCGTAGTGATCATAAAGGAGTTATCAATGTTGTTTCAATATGGGAGTGTTAGTCACTCACTGGCTGTCATAGCCACGAGCGGCGCTGGCTAACACTCCGAGGTTTACATGCACAGATATACCCTATAAAGTGAACGGCAGGAATACCGCTACCGTAGTTCATTTCGTGGAACATCGGACTCGTTATCCGAAGGTTGCAGGTTAGGTACCTGCCGGCGGCAAGTTTGTCATTTCGTCGACTTTAATTTATCCACACTTATATCGTAATTACTACCAGTAACTTCCCGTATGCTTTCCTTCGCTTCATTGTCTGTTGGATTTTATTAAGGTCGTGTCTAACAAAGAAAAACGAGCCCTTGAAAATTCCCCTTCCGTTCACTATACATAGAGTTAGTACTACATTATGAGCTATGGCTAGGTGGCTTGAGCCGCCTCTCGATCAAAAGAGTACTGCCCCATCCATTTATCCATCCGTCGCACCACATTGCTGTGACGTCGTGGCCACATGGGCGGCATACTCTAAGCAAAGCCTAAGGTTTACCTCGCGCAGTGACCGTAAACAATGGCGTCTATATGGACGAGTACACAGTGTAGCGTGGCGTAGTTTGGTGAGGTGTGCTCTTGCGAACATGCAGAAGATTGTGGCTAGTATAATCTCCAGCCAATCTGCTTTAACAGTAGGCATTTCATGTTTACATCTTCTCTCGATTAGGGGAGAGCCAGCCATCTTTTTCACTTGTGACCTTACGCATGAATAAAGGACGATCCATGCGATAATACGGCGGTCTAATAACAACGACTATGCATGCATGCCAGAAGCACTCAGGCGTGGCGGGCTGACAAAGAATTCAATTCAATTCAACTTTATTCAACATCTCTCAGATGCTTGGTGCACGAATAAAAAGCCTGAACAAGGCTTGCTTGATACATACAGAAGACCATGGCATAAAGTGGTGTGAATTACATGCAAATACATGAGGAAAAATGAATGTGCAGAGAAAAATGACAAAACTGCGCATCATAACAACAAGACAGTGCAAATGAGGAAACAAAAAGGTCCACACTGTAAAAAAAATTACTCCCAGCTGGGAGTAAAATGCTTTTCCTCTAGCGACCCCCCCCCCCCCGATGGGAGTTTGTTATACTCCGGACTTCCGGAATAAAGCTCTTACTCCGGCTGGCCGGAGTTCTTGCGTGGCATCTTCGGAGTATTTTTCGCTGTTGTTTCACTCCGGCTGGCTGGAATTTTCGCGCGGCACCTCCGGAGTATTTTTGCAGTTCCTTCACTCCGGCTGGACGGAGTGACTGCGTGGCACCTTCGGAGTATTTTTCGCTTCGGAGTATGTACCCTCCCCCCTTAGCAACAGGGAAAGACTGCTAATTTCTCAAGATAGTGGCCTCTCTTTCTCCTTCATTTTCGCCTCAACGACGCTGACGCGTGCTCTCTAATGTGTTGCAGAAATAAGCGTCTTTTTTTAATTCTCAAACCATTACTACTGCAATAACCCCAACCTGGAAGGGGGGGTTGACAGACATAACCCCCCTTCCAACGAAACATCATGCGCCCCACAACCCGTTTTTGTACCAAGCGACCCCTGCCTTCCTTTCGCATTTCCCGTCACCCACAAACTGGTCTCATCACCCCTCTCTCACTTTCTTGTTATCGACGGACCACATTCTCCGTAGTGTCAATTACATTTCTATACTGATACCTCAGGTACCACGTAATATATCAAATAACAGTTTCACCAAAATGAGCACGTATATGCGTTATAAAAATATGTGCCAAACACCTTTCTCTCAATTCGCCAAATATATAAAATTTAATACTGATTTCAGATTTTCATGTTCTATTCGTTCAGTTTACATGAAAGATCAAGATTGTCAACACACAATGATAGACCACGACCTGGCGTATATTAATACCGAAAGCGAGCAAAAAATACCCTTTATTTACACCAGCCAGACCAACAATATCTCCTTACCAATTAGGTTTAACACTTAATAATACTTAATAACTCCTTATTGAGTTAACCCACAACTATGATGTTTTCCATCAACGCATAGCGCTAGGGCCACTCCGCGCTCCAAATATTACACTGCTGCGTTGAACGTTACCGCAGTTATCTATATTTTAAAAAATACGGCACATCCCACGCACTGTGGGAATCAATTTAATGCGAAGCAGCCGGCAGAGAGCTGGTACATCGGCTTGTTCGTCTTGGAGACTAGTGAAGTCAACCATGTCATGGCATCTAGGTCACTATATATCGCATGTTTGACATGCATGCGTGCATGTACAATAGGGTATATGCCATGCTAATGAAGCGTATGTTCTGGAATATACAATGCACGACCTGTCATTTATGTTCATGACGCACTAGTGTCACGCCATACCAATTTTGGTATATATCCAGTAACAAAACGGCCGGAAGCGCACCATGACAGTGTTATGTAAATTAGGTCGTACATGACATGCATGTCATGATATTCATGTTAGAGCACTGCACGGGCCCGGCCCGGCCCGCGGGCCGGGCCGGGCCGTCCGAAGCGTTTTCCGGCGGGCCCGGGCTGGGCTCGGGCTTGAAAGTGCGGGCCGGGGCCGGGCCGGGGCTTGAGGCTGCGGGCCGGGCCGGACTCGGGCCCCCTCATAAGGCCTAAGTCGGGCCTTCGAGCACAAGCGAACGTTGTGCACTGTATGGTCTTAGGCATTCTGCGCCAAGCTGAAGTGACACGTGGAAAGATCTGGCTCTTGGTAGAGCTAAGAAGGGTGAAGGAATAGCATCAAGTATGGTGGGTAGCAGCTTGATTATATAATTATATTGTACATAGCGATTACGTTTCCGTGACAAAGTTAAAAATATGAACCATTTATATTTCATCTGCTTTTCTTGGCTGTTCTTCATATATAACGTTAACGTTTTTTTATTTTGCTGCAACAAATTATTAATCAGGAGCCCCTTTTAAAAAATTATGTAATTGATGTTTCCAACGCAAGTGTAGAAAATAGCATTAAAGAAAATGTCCCGGGTTTGCTGCTCTCCGCTTTTTCATGTTAGTTGTACACTTCTTTCAAATAGATTTTGTTGCGATGTTTTATTTTCACTAAACTGTTATTGTAATGACTTGCCATGTGCCATATAGGCCACATTTCATTTATATTCCTTGGTATTACGTGCCAAAATCATGATATGATTACGAGGCACGCCGTAGTGGGGACCGGATTAATTTCGACCACCTGGAGTTCTTTAACGTGCACCTAAAGATAAGTACACGGGTGTTCTTGCATATCGCTCCCATCAAAATGCGGCCGCAGTGGCAGCGACCCGCATCCTAGGACTTAAGAGCGAAACAGCTTAACCGCTGAGCTACCACCGCGGGCAAAGCAACATTTCGATGCATGTACTCACCGGATTTTCCGTGCGATCGCCCGCTACAAAGCGCAAGGCATCATTAATAATCATCATCAACAACTATTATCCTCTGGCGGACCCGGGCCGGGCCTGGTCATGAACACGCGCGCCCTGGATAAGTTTAGTAATGAACGCCCGGGCCCGGGCCGCGTCCGGGCAGGGCTCGGATTGGGTTCGGTCATGTACGCTCGGGCCCGGGCCGGGCCCGTGCTTGGAACAACGGGCTCGGGCTGGGCTCGGGCTTCATAAAGCAGACCCAGGTCGGGCCCGGGCCGAAAAATCAGGCCCGTGCAGTGCTCTAATTCATGTTACCACCTCTCATTTATGTTCGACATACAGTCTTGTCGCGCAATACCAATTTTGGTGTATATCAAGCGAGCGAAATGGCCGCGAGGACACCATGAGCGTGTCATGTAAATCACCTCGTACATGACTTGGCTGTCATGATTTTCAAGTTTCCACCTCCCATTTACGTTCATCATACAGTCGCGTCGCGCAATGCCAATTTTGATGCATATCACGCTAGCGAAACGGCAACTATTGGACAATGAACATGGCATGTAAATCATGTCGTACATGACTTGCATGTCATGATCTTCACGTTATCACTTCTGACTTACGTTCATCATACAGTCTCGTCGCGTAATACCAATTTTGGTGTATATCAAGCGAGCAAAATGGCCGCGAGGGCACCATGAGCGTGGCATGTAAATCATGTCGTACATGATTTGCATATCATGATTTTCATGTTACCATGTGTCAGTTGTGTTGGTGATACAGAAATGTCTCATCATACCAGTTTTGGTGTGTATCCATTCATTTAAACGGGCACCATGAGCATAGCATATAAATTATGTTGTACATGATTTGCATATCATGATTTTCATGTTACCATGTGTCAGTTATGTTCGTCATACAGAAATGTCTCATCATACCATTTTTGATATGTATCCGTTCATTTAAACGGCCACGGGCGCCCCGAGACCATATGGTGTAAATCATGCTGTACATGACATGCCTGTCATGATTTGCACATTAGGACCTGCCGCTTGTGTTCGTCATACACTATTGTCACGCCATATCAATTTTGGTATATATAAAATTAACGAAACGACCTCAAGAGCCCCAAGACCGTGGCAAGTAAATCATGCTGTTCATGACACGCTTATCATGATTTTCATGTTATGACCTTGCAGTTATGTTCGTAATACGGTCATGTTGTGTCATACCAACATTGGTATCCATCCCATTAATGAAACGGGCAGGAGAGCTCAAAGGCGTAGGCGGCTAGATAGATAGATAGATAGATAGATAGATAGATAGATAGATAGATAGATAGATAGATAGATAGATAGATAGATAGATAGATAGATAGATAGATAGATAGATACGCTCAAAGTCGCAGAAGTTCGCTGAGAATTGCTTCGCATTAAAAAAAACACGTGGTCCAAACAACGCTTTTTCGGCATTTCCGCTGGAGTTTTTACTTGCATCCTGTAATGCCAACCTAGTCTTGGTAATCATCTTGGTTATCAACATAACAGTACCCAATATTAGCACTTTTCGACAAAAATGACGTGGATAATTCAACAAGAGCTCACTCACCAGGTTTGCTCTGCACCCGCTACCGTCCGCTTGTTCGCCACTCACGAGATCACAATGTGTCGTTTGCTGCACGGCACCATCACGTGATTAGGGTCCCGCAACTTGCTGCTGTCGATGAGATGACAACCTTCGTTGACGCTTATAGTCGCTTGTAAAGTCCGGAAGGGGCACGGAACGATTTCCTTTTTCCGAACGCGGCGGAAGGCTTCGCGTAATCCTCGCTGCACTTCAATTCGGGTGGCTTGGCCTGTGCTATGCTGGTTGTTATAAAAGGGTTCGATTTCAATACCTCGATGACGCTAGGTTTCCAAATGATACAAGAAGTGTATTTACATGTTTAGAACTGTTAGAGAGCTAAAAAAAGTCACAGTTTCGCCGTAACGGCGAAGCAATGAATGCCTTAGCAAGAAATTGCAATGTAACGCGAAGAACGGAAAGCAGCTAGAAATTGCCAGCGCGTCGCTCGAGTCATAGGACGCAAGAAAAGAACGCACACAGGACGAGCGCGAACTATCATGCATCACAGCTCGACATTGGAAGCGCACTGCTCAAACATAAAGCAGACGCACGAAACGAACGAACAGGTACACACAGGACGAGCGCGAACTAACTGTCCCTGTTGTTACTTATTTCTGTTTGAACGGCGCGCTCCTTTCGCAAACGCGGCCGCTGCAGCGAGCGAAGCGACCTTCGTACGCTCTGTCACTTCAGCGCGGTCATTGCGGGGAATGCACAAGACATACAACGCCCCACTCCCCCCCACACTCTCCCCCCCCCCCCGCCAGCCGCCCCCTTCTTTCCTCGAGATAAGCGCACGAAGGCGACCACGCCCTGTAGGTCCAAGAGCAACGGAGTTCGCATGAACGGGGCGACGATCTTTAAACCGCGCCACGCGTGCACATCGCGCCATCAATGTGGTAACTAAGAAAGCATGCTGATGTAAGCGGTGTATATAAATAGCTCGCCGTTAGCAGGCTGAGAGACGGTGCACCGCGCTGGAAAGCGGGAGGTCGTCCGTTCGATTCCGCGCGCCGGAAAGTTTTTCTCAATTATTTTTCTTTGTGGCTTTGACATGTATGTAGAGACATATACATATACGGTGCATGACGGCGGCGACGGCAAAAATCAGCCGAGACTGTCCATATATTTGCTATCGCAATAAAAGAATCCTTTATCTATTGTTGCTTCAACGACTCTGTTCACTCTTCGGCCGCCGACTCTCCCCGCGCCAGCCACACTCTCTCCTTCTTGTTAGCTGCACCGTCCGGTCCAGCAAAGGGGGTCATGATCCCGTTCCCAGAACGTATACACAGGGGTTCCAATAACCCAACCGCTACCGTGGGAAAGCAAGTGTCGGTAAGAGACCCTGCGACCGTTCGGCGAAAGGGAAGGTCTTTAACAATGGTTTCTGGGGACCGGCCGCCTGGCGAGGCTGCCTACGTCACTCCTCCAGCAGCCAATGAAAGTTGCTGAGCGATGCCGCCGGAGTATTTGCGGCATGAGCACCGAAGTATAATCGGCGAATGGGCGCCCTTTTCGTCCCTCCATCGCGCGCGGGAGGAGAATGGCGGTGAATTAACGTATATACTCCGGTACATTCCGATGTGCTCGAGTTGGGGAGAGGTCACCGGAGGTAGGTGGGACCATCATCCCCCAAGACCTCCCATCTGGGTACATTTTTTACAGTGCATAAAGGAACATTCGTAAGTATACATTTCGAGAAATTATCTGGATCACAAACGCAAGATATAAACACAACTAGAGTATTTAACGAGACACTCGTTACGGGCGGAAATTGGGCTTTTAATTTGCTTTTGACAATTTTTGTCATGCGCAGATCGTAACTAGCACTAAGCAACGAGCCTTGCGAAAAAAAAATAGCCGCAAAAAAATCCTTACTATATCCACGAAGTGAATGATCTTGGAGGAGCTTGCTCGGAGATGATCGGGTAACCCGCGAATCATCCGTACACATTCCTCTACCATCATATATAGACGTGGCAACGTTGTGCAACTGTGGCCGAACGTGAGGTCGAGGAAATCGCTCTTGAAGCGCGCGTCGGCACCGCCAACTTCAGGTAGCGACCGCTCTTGACGCTTAGCCGCGGCATCGCGCGCTCGCACTTCTTCGGGGTTCTCCTGCCGCCGCTTCCGTGCTGCTTCTGCTTCGCGGCCTTTCCCCACAGTGTCCGCTTGACGGCGCGCCCACTTCTCTTCTGCTTCGCTGGCACGCAGCTCCGGGTTTGCTTGACGGCGAGCCCTCTTCGCTTCGGCCTCCCGTGCTCTTACCGCTGGGTCTTCGCGGCGAGCCCGAGCTGCAGCTGCATTGCGAGCCCGCCGCGCTGCTGCCTTGGTTGGGGTGTTCATGCAGCGGTGTGGCAACAAAGAGTGTTCACTGAGTGAGCTTCGGCGAAGAGAAAGGAAGCGCGCCGAACGCCAGCGCCAAACGAGAGGCGCGGGCCTCAAGGTCACCTATCTAACTAGCGCACGCGCCGAGGGTGGTGAGCGCCGCCTTGAGCGGCGACGCGCCATCTAGTGAGCATTCTTGAAATCACTGGAGAGAGCGCAGCTGCGCCTATCAACTTTTGGCGGGACCAATGAGAACTAGTGTACACGCCGCCGACGGACAAGGCGCGAGCTGAAGAAGCTTGGCGAGCAAGCTCCTAAAAAAAACAGGAACGTGCGGAATTCGGAACCACGACACCGAGGCACCTTGTCCGACATGTTACCGAGACACAAAACTGGAAGACGACAGACCCTCTGTTTTCTTTTATGTAATAACCTATTTTGGTGGCCCTCCTTTTCAATATATTGTTTAGAAACGGAGATTTGAGTGCCTCCGTATATGCGACAACATACAGAAGGTAGTTCGTGTGCTTATTATGTACTTTCTGGGATCAGAACATCCATCTGGCATATTTTGTAGTAGAAAAGATTAGCGTAACCGAAGATGTGTGTGGCATTCGCAATTAGAGCTGTGCACGGGCCGTATTTCCGAGCCCGAGCCCGGCCCGGGCCCGCTGACTTTGTCGAAGGCCCGCCCGAGCCCGACGGCAAAGGGCTGCGAGCCCGCCCGGCCCGGCCCGACGTACGAAAACACAATCCCGGGCCCTGCCCGGCCCGGCTTTTTCAAGGTTCGCTGCGAAAACAAAACATCGTTTTCTGGTAATCTGGCATTTTATTGAGCATATCAAATGTGATTACACAGACCACCAATTGTCGTGCAAAAACAGCAAGCAGTCCAACGATTTAGGCTTCAACGAAGTGCGGCGCTTTTGCCCATGCAAGTGTCAGCTTGCGCGAAGGCGATCTAAGTCGGATCGCTCGTCACTGTCGCGTGCATTTTCACTCATATAGGATTTGGCCTGAAATCTAACGCGAACAGTCGCGTGGCGCCGTCACTAGCTCAGGTTATGTTACTTCTCTGTTTGTCGGAGTGCAACAGAGGCAGTGCTTTACCTGCTCCCCTTTTGTTTAAAGTAGCGAATGGAAAGGAAAAGCGGTAAAGGGCGGTCGCGGAAAAGGCGCTGTATGCGTGCTGGAAAACAATTTCTGCTCATTCTCTATGTTTCGGGCTTGAGTCGGGCTTTGCGCCGGGCCCGAGCCCGGCCCGATAAAACTCCAAGTAGCCCGAGCCCGGCCCGGGCCCGAGTTGAAAATACGTCGGCCCGCCCGAGCCCGGCCCGCGGGCCGGGTCGGGCTCGGGCTTTCGGGCTACCCGGAGCCCGTGCACACCTCTATTCGCAATGACAGCTACGTGTATAGTCATTTCTATGTAGAAACCATCGTATACTTGTGAACTGCGCACTGAACAAGTCAGTTTTCGTCGCCTGCTTGGATATATCGTTTGTCATTAATGTGTACATTCGCGAGCTGCAGCCGTAATAGTTCGCTTTAGCCTCTAGCCGTACTGACCATTAGGATTAGAGCTCTGCTCTATGCGCGACGTTCGCTGCGAAGAACGTGAATATTCAATTACGGAGAGATAACCCGTTCCTAATGTAGTTTCGATCCTGATCGACTCAAGCAAGCTCATATTTGCTTATTTACCTACACGCGGGTTAATACTAATGTCATTTTGGCTTTACGAATTCGTTGGATGCACATATGTTAACTAAAAATCACTGCCCTCAGGCACTTTAGAGAAAGTGCGCAGGCTCTAGTGACAATTTTTTTAAAAGCGTATCTGTGCACCCGTCGGCAAAATAAGTCGGGACGTGCGAGCGACGACCGCAATCAGATAAAACTGCATCGCCGCGCCATCTGACATAGAGAATCGCATGCTCGTGCTTTCAATTTCGCAGCCATATCTTTTTACTCGTTTGCAGTCGACCAGGTGATTACACGTAGCGTTTTGCGCTAGGCGTCACGTTCTTTCTTGAATCCGTGACGCCCTCAGTTCGATGGAGGCATGGTGGCGGTGAAGTGTACACGGCTTGCTTCACAGACAAGGCAGAGCAGCCGAACTTTTCGTTTAACGCGCTGGTGTTAAAAGCTCCTTTCGCAGACATTCTGGTGTCGGTGTCTACATAAGCCTCGTTGGTAGTGCGCAAAAAATCAGCGCGTTGTGCGTGGCGCAAATGTGTTCAATGTTACGCGCACAGGCTCTTTTTTCCACACGGCACGTTGAGGCTAATTATGGAGAAGGCGATGCCAACTAGGGCCGATCAGGTTATCGTGTTCTACTCTTGGAGACGAAGCTCAAGCGTCCGTCTCCTTTTATCGCAGTTCGAAGAGCTCACACTTGTAATATAGAGAAGCAGGGAACTTCTACTCGTTGATGAACAATTTGGGTTCTTTTGAGCTGTCACTAACCTTTTTTGGTTCATCACTGCTGCCACGTGTTTTTGTACCTTCCTGAATCCACGAGGAACGCGTTGTGATTTACATGCTCTCTATAGACAGTATCGCAAGCTCTGAAGAAGAGTGATCACAGCAAATGGTTCAGAAGATATGCTTCGTTTGGTATCCTGCCCAAAAACTTGTCGATCAGTGTCTGAGTGTGACCGCGTGATCCAAATGTGTCACTGTTCTTAATGACAACTCAATACGACATAGGTGATAAATTTCGCCGTGGCTAATTCTCGGTCACCCTCAGATGCTTTCCTTTTTTTTTCAAAGCCAACCCATTACCTCGCCGATAACAGCGAGCGTTTCTTCTTTTTTTTTCTAGTCAATTCGCCTATTTTCTTCTATGTGCAAGGTGGTCGGCCTGCCTCTTGTTATATTATGTTAATAAAGTAAATCAGTCTTTCGGCTCAATGCCTTTTGATTTTCGGGGCCCTCGTTCATGTTTCAGTATCACAGGTACGCTTCAACTAAAACGAACGCGCAGAGAAGAGAAGTAATGATTTGTGTGGCACCGGTTTGCCACTTAGACAAGATATGCTATCTCTTTAATCAGGGCATAGCGAGTCGTGTACAGTAAAAAGATATGGCTGCGAGATTGGAAGGACGCGCACGCGCACTTCCCACGTCAGATGGCGCGGCGATGCAGTTTTATGTAGGGTGCCTAGATGTGCTCTTCTGGAACAGCGTGGAGACACTGCTTTTGTGGACGCCATATTGGTTCAAACGTTCGCGTTCTGTGGCAATGCCTGGCATGCAAAGATGGAACGCTTTCGCCTAAATGCGCGGTAATCTGGCTCAGTTTATTCCTTCTAAGCCATGTTTGTAACAAATAGATTAGGCACTAATTATTACGCACGAAGCATTTGATGGCGAAATAAAGGCATTTAGAGCATATCTATCGGTCTGTCTATCTCACTGGCTGTGTAGGTCCTCGTGCTCTCGCAGCCGATTGACGGGTACCAAAATTGACATGGCATGACAAGAGCATGCGAAAAACATAAATAACTGCTAATTACATGAAAATGACCACGCGGTGAACGACTGCCTCCAAGCCATTGCGGCAAAGCGCTACGCAGCGGTTGTTCGGTAGAATTTGAAGCAAAACAAACCATTTGACGCATTAATGCTTGTTGCTCCATGACATACGTGACTTGTTCAAGGAGCTACAACGGCCGCTTGGTGAACTTCTTGTATACCAAAATTGACATGGTATGATAAGAGCATGAGGAAACTATACATGACTGGTCATAACACGAAAGCCTTGTCATGCATGTCATATAGGCCATGACATACTAGACGCGGTCATGGAGCTCTTACGGCCGCTTTATTAATTTGGTGTCTACCAAAATTGACGCGACATGATAAGATGGCATTTTTACCATAACTGACTGGTCCTAACATGAAAATCTTGTCATGCATGTCATGTGCGCCATGACACACATGACCAAGTCATGGGGCTTCAATGACGGATTTATTAACTTGTTGACTACCAATATTGACATGGCACGGTAAGAGAGCATGACTAACGTAAATGACTAGTCATAACAAATAAATCATGTCATGCAGGCCATGACATGCATGACTTGGTAATACAGCTCTGAAGACTCTTTTATTACTTTCAGTAAAATAAATTGACAGGGCACGATAACAGTGTAAGTTAAATATAAATGACTGCTCATAACATGAAAATCATGTCATGTACGCCATTACATACATGACCTGGTCATAGAGCTAGCTCTATCATGGAGTTCTGTTAGAGCTCTAACATGACCCGGTCATGGAGCTCTAACAGGCAAGACAGTCTCACTCCAAATTCAATTGCCTGTGATGAGCTTAATGCGGATTAGCTTAACCCGGCTTGATCCACACTGTTTTGTGGCCATACTCTATCATTCAACTGACTAGACAAACTAAATTTACTCAGAATGGCTGGTTCTGGGTTACATTAGTCTGGATTAGCTTAATCCGGCTTAATCCGGGCTAGATTATTCCGGCTTAATTTTTATTGTCTTATTGTGGCCACACTCAGTAATCCAAATGGCTAGGCCATTTGAACTTACTGATAAGAGACTTGCTCAAGATTAGCTTAATTCGGATTAGCTTAATCTGGCTTAATCCGGATGGGCTTAACGTGGTCATGCTCTGGCATCCAACAGGCTAGACAATGTCAACTCACTCCAAATTCACTTGCTCGTGATTAGCTTAATCCGGCTTAATCCACATTGCTTATTGTGGTCATACTCTATCATCCAATTGGCTAGGCAATCTCAACCTAGTCAAAATTGGATGGTTCAAGATTCAGACTACCTTAATCCAGCTTAATCGAATTTAATCGGATCGGATTAATGTGACCATACGCAGTCACCCAAAAGGCCAGTCATTTTCAATTCACTCAACATTGACTTGTGCAGGATTAGCTTAACCCGGATTTAATTAGTCGTGCTTAATCCGAAAGAACATAGCCTAGTCGGGTCTAATCTACATCATGGCTATGTCATCTCATCTTGGACCGCATTAGCGTGATCCGACATAATCTCCACTAATTTTTCCTAATCCCACTTGATAGGTATCTATCAGTGTAGACTGGTATCGATTAGCGTTATATTGGTGTGTCCAAACTCAATTAGGCTGCGATATACTGGCTTAACTAGGCTTTTTCTAAGCTTACCTTGGTCTAATCCGGCGGCTTAATTGATATCAATGAGCATCAATCAGTATTGATTTCTATCGATTGCTATTGATTGTTTTAACTACGCTTATTTAGCATGAGCTATGACTAACTTGTCTTGACCAAGCTTATCTAAGCTTATCGGCAAGGTAGCCGAAGCATCTATTCACTCCGCACGGCTTAACGCAAAGCTTAACATCCTCTTTGTAAAAACAGCTTCACGCGATGATTATGCGATGCAGCTATAGGGAGACAAGCGAGGATTTCTTTAACAGCATGCTCACTGCCAGCGATAAAAAATGTACGGCCACATGCTGGACAAGTCAACAAGTAACCTCGCATATCTTGGTGTTGTCGCTGGGATGCCAGCGGTCGCGTTTCACTTGTGCTTCCCATTTTTTTCTTCGCTCGCTGTTACGAGGGAAGCGAAACATCCGCTGGCCTTTCGCGTGTGAACTAGTACACAGTGGCACACAGCAGCCTGTCATAGCGGCCAAAGAACGAATATAAATACGTCAAGAACAACGTGTTTACAGCACGGTTCCCGCGCTAGCCTCTGCGCGCCGCCCGACACTTTTGAACCAGTATGGCCGCCAGGCGGCGCGGAGTCTTTCAAAAGGTGTCTCCACCCTGGAATCGGAGGCGCGCGCACATCGAGGCACCCTACGCCTTGTAAAGTCCCTTGATCTAGAAAGTAGCGACACTCTCCTCCGCGCGCGCGTTTTCCTCCTCAATTCTCCTCGGATTTCTCCCCTCCCCTGGCCGGCGCGCTGCGCACGGCACGCTGAACCCTCCACTGGCTCGCCGCAGCCGCATTAAAATCACTGCGCGCGCTTGTTTAATCGGCCCCTTGAAGCGTCAAATGAGAACCTGTTTCTTAAGCAATAGTCATGACAAAGGTGGGCTTCCGATAGAACAAAGTGACAAATATATTTTTAAAGACGCTTCGGTATATACAAATAAGCGCTTCGAAAAAAAATGAGTATTTCAACTGGCGGCTGAGCGGTTTACCTTCCCGTCGCCGCCTGGGCTGTCCTTAACACGGTGTATTAACGCATATAATGTAACCAGCATAAAGTATTGGCGAGAATTTTTTTCATAATTGTGGTCTTGATGAGCTAAAAGAAGGCACCCAAGAAGGAATGTGGTGGTTTACTTAAATTGGGCCAAATGAGTGAGCCCGAAGCCTTTTTGTGTCAATGCCGCTGTCAGACACGCACGCACGCACACGATGCATGCACGCTGGCACACACACACGCCTATACACACGTGATAGACACGCACATACGTACACACACGGACATGCATACACACGCGATACAGACACGCACACACATAGATACATACGATCATACGCACGGGATACAGGCAGGCACGCTCATACACATGCAATATAGATACGCACATACATACACACGCGCGTACACACGTGTTATAGACACACGTGCGTGGACATGCGAACAGACACGCACGCACTTACATACACATGCGCATACACACGTGATATAGACACGCACGCACATACATACATATACACGCGCATATAGACGCGATACAGACACGCACATACATACATACACACGCGATAGAGACACGCACGCTCATACATACATACACACGCGATACAGACACGCACGCTCATACATATATACACACGCGATATAGACGCGCACGCACATACACACGCGATACAGACACGCACGCTCATACATACATACACACGCGATACAGACACGCACGCACATACATACACACGCGATACAGGCACGCACGGTCATACCTTCATACACACGCGATACAGGCACGCACGCTCTTACCTACATACACACGCGATACAGACACGCACGCTCATACATACATACACACGCGATACAGACACGCACGCACATACATACATACACACGCGATACAGACACGCACGCAGATATACACACGCGATACAGACACGCACGCAGATATACACACGCGACACAGACACGCACGCATATACATACATACGCACGCGTTACAGACATGCACGCACATACATACGCACGCAATGCAGACACGCACGCACATACATACACACACTATGCAGACACGCACGCACACACATACACACGCGATGCAGAAACGCACGCGCATAAATACACACGCGATACTGAGACGCAGGCACATACATACACACGCGATACACACACACACGCACATACACAGCGATACAGAAACGCACGCGCATGCACAAGTGATACAGAGTATACAGACACGCACGCGCAGGCGCACGCATACACATACGTGCGTACACGCAAAAACACCGCGAATACACAAACGCACGCACATGCACTCACACGTTAACACGTGCGCACACGCACATACAAACGCAGGCGCACATATGCGCACATACAAACACGCATACACCTGCACACACCCGTACACACACGCCTGGAGGGTTGACGCCTGGAGGGTTCATGGCGGGCGTGAAGCGCGCGAAGTTTGCTTGCGCTCGCTTCTCGTGACGTCAGGGTCACCTGACTGGGAGCTATCGCGCGTCGCAGCCATTCAGCGTTGCGGATGCGCCGGCTCCGCGAAAGAGAGGGTGAAAAAAGAGGAGGTTGGCGGCGCGGCGAGGATGAGCCGGCGTGGATAAAGGAGCGTCGCTACTTTCCAACATCAAGAGGCTTTAACGCCTTGAGCGGCGGCGCGCCATCTAGTGAGCATTCTTGAAATCACAGAAGAGAGCGCAGCTGCGCTCCTGGCGGGACCAATGAGAAGTAGTGTACATGCCGTATACGCCGGCGGACACGCCGGGCATGGACAAGGCGCGAGCATAGGAAGCTTGGCGAGCAAGCTCCTAAAATGTTCCGTAACGGTTCATAACGGTTTTTTTACGCAAACATTTGAAGTTAAAATAATCATAAAAGACACTGCATTTGTGGTGTAGTTACTTGCCCTCCTCTTAGGAAAGTGGGACAAGGTTGAAACACGTTCTTCAGAGGAGCGGAAGTAGCTTTACCACGAATTCCTACCAACTAGCACAAACCAGTATTAATTTCAAAGTCATAGTATTTATTTTCTCAAAAGACAAATACCAATTTTTTAGTGGGCTCAATGCTTTCTGTCAAGGGAGTGAGCGCGATCTCAGAAGCAGCACATCATTGAGTGTACTCTCTGATGTGCGATACAGCTGTTCTGATAAAAGGATGGCCAGGCCTGCGCGGAACACGCTGCACAGTCACAGCGAAAGCTAGAAGAGCGGACTTTGTAGAGCCCGTTGTAGAGTCTCTTGGGGCAACTAATACAAGTACACATGCAAGGTACCCACTACGTCATAAATCATCGTAGTTTTTCTGAAGCAGCGAAGTTCCCACTATGACATTTTTCGTCATTCTTCGGAGAATCGTGGTACCGGCTACACATCTGTAAGGCATTATGTGCCCTTTGTGCTGTGGCTGATGATGAAGAATTATGGCTGAGCACATTGCAGTGGGTGGGAAGACGTGTTGCGGAATGGGCGCCTCCATTCCCTTGCAATTCCATTCAAGGGGATTAGAACTTGCCGCAATTGCATTCCTTTCAAATCCTCGGAATGAAAAAACTTAGACCATTCCCACTCCGGGAATGGCCGGACAGTTCAATTCCATTCATGTAACTCCTCAACCTAGGAAAAGCATCTTGATAGTTTTATCGAGTTAAGAATGAACGCCCCATAAAGCTGATGTTATCAGATGCATTAAAAACCGCAAAAGTACGTAAAACACGTTACCAAGGTTGAGGGATAGTAGCTTGGAGACATATCTCGTGCACTACAACCATCCCATTAATTCCCATAGGGGCAGTTCTCCTGCTACCTATAGTATTTGCATGGTCAGCATGTGTGAATGAGCGGTGACGTTTTAATATTGTTTAAGCTTAAATGTGTTACTGCTAAAATGACGGTATAGCGCATTTTTATGCTGACAAAAGTAGTATTCAAGAAGACTAAGCACTTTTGCCACGCGTCTGGAGCGGTCGTGAATATGGAGAAAACTAAGATTTGGTTAATGGGGAACAAAACCCTCTAGATCTGCTGGTATTAGTTGGAACAGTGCACCGTTCGGGCACCTTGTGCCTTTGCATCGAATACGGAACACTGGACCGCACTGCTCGTCAGCACTCAGGCTTGTCAAGCGCGCCTCGTAAGCATGGATGGGGTGAGGAGAACTTTCTGTGTTCGCCTGTGCGCAGGTATGCAATATCTTCCTTGTCGCAAAGGTTATTTACGTGTGCCAGGTACTAAACTCCTCGAGAGATAAAGATCAGACTCTGCATAAAGTATTCGCCACTTTCGTGGGGGGGTATCAATGGGAACCAACGTGTAGGGGTAATTTGTTTCTCCCTTCAGTATCTGCTGGGATAATGCATTTTATTGTACACAAACTTACGCCTCGGTTTGTAGTACCATGCTTGCAATCAGCCAAGCCCTTTTAAAAATAGTGTTTAAGTGTTAAATTCGAGGCTCTGACTCACTAATCTTTGAAATTCTAAAAAAAGCACGCGGACGAAAACGTGCTCTATTTTCAGAAAAAGACGTAATTGCATTTCCATTCCATAACGTGCAAAAGGCGCTTAATTCCATTCCATTGCTCCAAGCGTTGTCCCCATTCTGTTCCAGGGTCGCGAGAATGTGGAATGATACCAGAGTCATTCCGTTTCTGGAGTGGAAATTTCGCAACACTGGTGGGAAGCAATAAACAACGCACTCTTTGCGCTTTGGCACTGTGTGATGACTCGTCGTTATTTTACTCTTCTGCCACGCTATATTACATATGTTAACACGATTCCTTGCCCGACATGACGCCTGTATGGAGTATTATTGCGAAGGAGTTACAAGCACCAGCGTGGCACTGTGGTGGAAGACCCGACTGCCACGCAGAGGGCGCGGGTTAAAATCCCATCTGATCCTAGAAATTTTTTTCTCGTCTAATTTTTTTCTTTTTTCACTTGATAGCGGTCACGGACACCTGCAGCGGCGGAAAACTATGACGCCAAAGTCAGATGTTGTGACCTCATAACAGCTTTCGCTGTAAAAAACTTCAGCGCCGACAATGCCCTCTCCATTTTGGCCTTCGTGACAGGCGCGCAAAAGTCCACTTGCGTTAATATAAACACCTCTGGTTTCCACTGTTTTCGTTTTTCGCACAATTTCAACATATGTTTGCTTTGTAATTTCTGCCTGAGGTACACGCTGATACTGTACCCTGAGATCTGCTCACATTGCACGAGCTCAGTTGTTGCGGACTGCGAAGTTTTCTCGCGCACCGAAAAACGAATGAAAAAATCTTGGTTTCACTCCGGAACGAAATAATAGACAAAGTTTCGGTTACGTTTTCGTTCCGGCTAAAAATATCGGTTCTTTTATTCGTTTTTCGCTTGCGGTTTTCGTTCCATTCCGACGATTTCGTACAAACGCAAGTAACCGGTAAACCAAGTCCTACCAATCATTAGCAGAGCGATTTAAGCTTTCTGCGTCGAGTGTGTAATTTATTACAAGACTTTAAACATGCGAATCACGACAGATCAGAGCGGCGCAGTCGAACGCTTCCGTTCTTATGTGGCATTGTCTTACTATACGTGGCACCATCGACTGATCTGATTGGATATGTCCAGATTATCTCACCCCGCTCATGGACTCCGCCATTAGCTCCGGCGACGCGTAGTTGCCGGATCTGTTGTACTTTTGCTGTTACTACTTTATAATGCACAAAATACTAGCTGTTCGGCTAATGATAGTCTTTTATTGTTTTCAGGTACGGTCGGTTGTACTGGTGCTCTTTTCTTTAACGTTCCCAATTTATGCTTCAAATCTAGTAATTACATATCTCAAAACAAAATTCGCTCGAAGGCTACGTAGGGTAAAAAAAACGCGTATTTTAATGTGTAGTTTAGTAAAGGGGCCCTGCATCACCACACTTTTCCAAGTAACCATCGAATGGCTTCACTAAAGCAGCTTATTGCCTCACGAATGGACCGCCGCAAAAAAATTTTACAATCCATCAAGTACGAGCGGAGTTACAGAGATTGGTCACACGCTGCAAGAGCTCTCTCTCTTCTCAGGGAGGGATGGCACGCGCGTCATGACCTTGAGCACTTTTATTGCGATAGCAACTATATGGACAGTCTCGGCTGGTTTTTGCCGTCGCCGTCGCCGCCGTTATGCTGCGTATATGTATAAGTATGTATATATATATATATATATATATATATATATATATATATAAAAGTCGCAAAGAAAAATAATTCCGAAAAAAAGCTTCCGAAGCGCGGAATCGAACCAGCGACCTCTCAGTCCGCCGCGCGAGGCGTTAACCAATATGCCACCAAAGGCAGATCCTTGAGGTAGCTAACGGCGAGCGTTATATACACACCCTTTACCGCAGTATTCATAGAGGCAGGAGGTTATAAGCGTTTCTTCAATACCAGCGAGATGGCGCGAGGAGCGCGATATTTGCGCAGGGAGAACCTTGCGCTTCCGCTGTCTGCTCGCGCGGTAGTAGCTGCCGCGGAACGCCGTTCCTCTTCGACCTACAGGGCGTGGTCGCCATCGTGCGTTTATCTCGAGGAAAGAAGGGGGCGGGTGGAGTGGGGGGTTGGAGCGGGGGTTTGTATGTCTGGTGCTTTCCCCGCGATGTCCGCGCTGAAGTCACAGAGCGTACGAAAATCGCTTCGCTCGCTGCAGCGGCCGCGTTTGCGAAAGGTTTGCGCTGTTCAAACAGAAATAAGTAACAATTGTGACAGTTCGCGCTTGTCCTGTGTGTGTACCTGTTCATTCGTTTCGTGCATCCTGCTTTATGTTTGAGCAGTGCGCTTCAAGTGTCGAGCTGTGACGCATGATAGTTCGGGCTCGTCCTGTGTGAGTTCTTTTCGTGCGTTCTTTGCTCTTGAGCGGCGCGCTGGAAATTTCGAGCTGCTTTCCGTTCTTCGCTTTACATTCTAATTTGTTGCTATCGCATTCATTGCTTCGCCGTGGCAGCGAAACTGTGACTTTTGCTTTTTCTTTTCGAATACGCGACTTATTTTCAGTGTGATTATAATGTTTGGCTCGCGTGTTCTCTGAAAAAAATGTTGCAGTGGCTTAGCTCGGCTATGCCAGGATAACGTAGCGTTAGCAAATGTTCAGCTAATTATTCTTAGCTTTCCTGATTGTCTAAGATTAGCCTGATTATCATGCTTACTGCTGCTCCAATGATACACACACGGCATACGTACTATGTGACACATGTACATTTATTTTGCCAGACAACTACTTCGGGATCCGATGAGTTAAGCTTCTCCGCTCTTCTGCGCCGTTGAGCAGCATTTGCCCTCTCCTTCTCCATGGCTATACCACACTGGCAAACGCCAGACAGAGGCGCTATCAAGCGGCTGCAGCGCCGCGTCAGACGGCGACTGCACAGCGAAGGCGAACAGCTGCGCGCGCGCCGGCGCCAATACGCCTGCCACGACTACGACGTCACTCCTCTGGAAAGCGCAGACCGGCGGCGGCGGAGTGCGCGGGAGGTGCCGGCTCCGGTGCGTGACATCACTGATCCTCGCGCATGCGCAGCACGGCTCTTGAGGAGGCACGCAAAACCTGCTCGGCTAGGTCAGTGTAGCTAACGCTACAAAAGTGTTTCAGGGCCCCTTTAAGGCGAAAGCCTTAGATGCCTCGTCAACTCGAAAAGTGACCGTTGGTGGCGGCGTCAACACGACTGATGCAAAAAATCATCGTTTGATGAGCTCACCACACGACGTCATCATGATGTCACAGGTCGCCACCACTTGTGACGTCACACGATGACGTCATCACATGACTTCGTCGCTAGGTCAAAAGCCCGGAGGCACTGCACCACCATCAGAAACGACGCTTGGGCATGTTGGTGAAACACTGGAAGCAGCGCAATAGAAGAATAACGCACAGCGCTGTGTGTGTGTCACTCTTCTATAGTGTCTTCTAGCGCGCCGTGCGGACTCTGAAAGCTTCTAGTGCCTCCGCTCCCGGAGGCAGTGCGAAATCACGCTGGGTGCAGAATGCTTTGGGGGAAAGGGGTCAATACAATAATCGACCGAAAATAATAAGAGGATGACTTTCGCTATAATTAGGGACGGTGCGACTTTTCAGTTAACGTATAGCTTTGAAAAATTATTTGGCGACACTGGTGATTCTCGCGGACTTGAGTGGATCAACGCTGCTCGTTCTTCTCTGACGAGGATCGGAAACAACGAGACGAAGACGCCTACTTCCCAACTGAAATTGGCCGACGGCCGATGGTTGGCAAATAAATTGGCAGCGCTTGGCAACCGGTATTGTTTACCGACCAATGGCGGCCCATAGTGGTGCCCTCATTGGCAACCAATTACGCTGGTTATTAGTTGGCCGAAGACGTTCGGCCAACGGTCGGCAAATGATAGGGAAAGAGTCCTACGTAGTGCCATGCTTTGCTACCTACCACGTTGGCTAGGTACTATGAGCCAGCGACAAGCCGACATTGCTATATATCTGTTTTTTTTTTCAACACCGCGCGCATTACTTCTTGGTCAGCTAAACATTCTTGAATGAGCGTCGGCTGCCATTTTGTTGCACTACATTATTCGCACAAGATTATTTGATCCAGCTGTGCACCGCCTCATGTCTACAATTACGGCCTATGGCCTTGGACCTATGTTAGCAGCCAAAGGTCGGCCGGTGTAAGGCCATTAACCTATCCCAACCTCGGCCTATGGCAGGCCAGGTCGGCCATGCACGTTGGGCCAGCGTAGAGCCGAAGTCGTTTTAACGCGATAGCGTTAGAGAGCTCGTGTCGTAAAAATTCCGGTGTCGGCGACGTTGGTTGTCAGCGAAAAATCGTCCGTGACCGAAAAAATTGATAAAGATGCAAATAAATAAACAATAAAAATCTTCGGTCCCATTGAGGATCGAACCCAGGCCGTTTGCGTGGCAAGCAGGTGTCCTACCACAAAGCCACGATGTTACTTGCAATTGCTTCGGAAAAAAAAACACTGCATAAATGACATGTAGTGGAAGGAGTCTCCTTAGCGCATTTTGTTCGGCAGGTGTCACGACTAAAATGAGCCCATTCGTCGATTTGTAGGCGCATTGGCGAGGCCATCAAGCTACGTTTTTTGCGCGACGCCATGCTTCGAAAAAGCCGGGATAGTGCAGTGATCGCCGCTAAAAACACACACGAACTTTCAAACAGCCCCAAAAGTGGACAACTATGTCCATCTAGTGGAAAACATATCAAGACAACGCCTGCTAACTAGAGGAGGCGTTGATCAAGCAAACAGCAAACGTTAGATAATGTGCTGCCATCTGTAAGGCATTGTGACAAATATGTCTCGACTCTTGCACAGGGAAGTGTTTTAGATCGAAAACCTCTACCATTACTATAGATACATCGCGCACGCGCTTGTGTGTCTGTGTGCGTGTGTGTGTAACAATACACATTAATAAGTATGCACTTAGTGGTTGAAGTGCGCACTAGGGGCCGGATTTCGCTATCGCGTTCAACTCTTAAAGGCGAAGCTTAAGGGTCCCCCAATGTTTTTCAGTTGGGTTACCCAGGGACCCGCAGTACCCGACACTTAAGGTCTTCTTTGCCGCGATGGCTATAAACACCGCGTGCAAATGCGATGCGTTCTGGCGATATCTTGCAGCACTGAGGTAATTAACCTTGCTTTGCTGTTCGAAGGACGGGCACCATCACAAGTGAGGTCAACTGCTGTGAAATTGACCTGAGGGCCGCCACCAAGCGAGTTCTTGCAGGCTTGTGTGGCCGCTGCAGGGCCAAGGTCGGCTGCTGTGCATAACGGGCATCGCAAGAAACAAGAAGCCATCTTGAATTTATTTACGTGCTAGCGCATCTCAATGTGTTTTTCGCAAGTTGCACTAACGCACTCGTCTCGATCGGCGTTCAGAAGCGGCCGCTTTCGAACGTAAAAGTACGTGCCAACAAAAAAAGCTACGCACAGCAAGACTGCCACAAAACACACGTAAAGGAACAAGTTTGGACTGTGGTCTAAAAATTGACCGACTAGAAGAGGCGGCGATAGTGCGCCGATACCAGCTGTGACTATAACGATAGACATCATTTTGTTGCTGATATTGACGTAGGCGACGGTCCATGCGACCACGGCCGCGTACACTGGGGCTTGTCCGATGCCCATGAGCGCACTGCAGGCCCAAAGCACGGCGCCGTTGACCGAGCCCCACACCAGGAACACTGCGGCCGTGACGACCAGGATGACGTGGGAGAGCAGGAGCATCTGAAAGGGCGACATCTTGAGGGTGACCAACGCGGCGGCTAGGCGGCTCGCCGCGAAGCAAAAGAAGTAGACGGCCGCCACCCGAGCCGCCGCAGACTTGGTCAAGTGCAGCTCGCTCTTGACGGCGAATGCGGTAAGCATCTGGGACGTCGTGCACTCCAGCGCCACGTAGACGCACACGTAGGCGCTCAGCAGGGCGAGCAGGATTCGGCCAAAGCGCACGTCCCCGGAAGACTCCTTCCTGCAGACGACGGTGGCATTTTCCTGCTTGACGTCCGCATTGTCGACCAAGTATAGCGCTACCATGGCAACGAGCAGGACAAGATGGAATGCGCTGGCTATGCCGAACGCGTAGTAAATGCGGCTCTCGTCCACCTCCGACGCGGGATAGCCGTTCGGATCCGTTAGGTTGAACAACGAGGTGGTATTATTGTGACCAGCAGACAGGAAAGGCTCGGCGATGAGCGGTGCCACTAGGCAGCCGACGCCGAAGGCCAGGTGGAAGACTTGCAACGCCGGGCTGCTGTTCTGCGGCCACAGCTTGATTATCCACACGTTCGCGCCTGAACAGAACAATGGCGTCGTTAGCTGTGGCCGCCGTTATCGCGGTATGGGCCTCACCAGTGTCGAAGGCACCGAAGCTGATCCCACCGAAGAAGACCATCACGTGCGCCAGAGGCAGGCTTCCGCTGAGTGGAATCATGAGCACCGTCACGCAGGCGATCACCATCGTCAGGATAGACATGGTTTGCACGTTGTACGTGTCGTACAGCTTTCCCCCTGGAAAAGACGGAAATTTCTCAACTTTAGCCCTTGGCGCAGGAGCCTTACTTTTCGTCCCAGTCGGATCGGTTAGATACCGCGACCAAGAAGTGTCCACCGGATGACCGCACCTAGCAGGGAGCCCAGGAGGCCGCCGACGCAGCGTGTGGTGATGAGGTGTGACACGCTCGATATGTCAGAACCATAGATCTCAACCAGGTCCAACAGTGCCACTCCAGTCAGGGCCAGGATGAGACCCTGCACGCCAGAAGGTCTCACTTACTCATGTGCGCGTGCCAAGCCTGTCGGACCACCATTGTTTAAATATGGCCACGCAGGTCCGCAACGATAACGGCGGCCGAACAACCTTAATGCTGCGTTCCAAGAACTGGCCACCTTTGCTCCCGGAATGCCGAGACCAAAGGCTACTAGGGAGGACCTTGCGCACGCCTAAACTCGCGTCTTTCAACAGCACCGGCCAGATACGGGTGGGAAGGGATAAACTAGCGAGTGTCTTCACGACTGCCCCTGTTAAGTATCATGATTCCTTCCATTGTGTCCACATTGACTTTCATTATAGTTACTGTATTATCATTTCTGTCGATGCAGACTTTATGGCTGAATTTTGTATTTGTTGCTACCAGTGCTTCATTACTGTTCCCTATTCTTTCCATGCATTCTTCATCGTAGGACCCCCTACTGTGAGTCTGTCAAATGACTGGGAAATTACCGGCGGAGTTTTCGTTGCATACTATGACATTTGTTGGCACTTAACGGCCTTTAACTTTCACAGTGATGCATTCCTTCTCTCGTTTGTCCTCTGAGCGTAGTTTGGCGCGCAAGCGGAGCTCATCCGCAGTCGAAGCGGCACTCATGTAATGTGAGTGAGTGCCCGCAGCATCAAGTCGCCGCTGCTGCGGGTTTGTCAAGCGGCTGATCCCAAGACAAAGCTTGCTGAACCTCGACACCGGGCTGCACATTTGTTGGTGTGGAGCTGCTGATTTGTGATTATGTCACGTACAAGTATTTTGGGCAACTTATATCCGAGTTTCAGCCCATAACGAACGACGCGGCCGCCAGGCTGGCATGGTCTCATTTGACGCACTATAACTTGTTAACAACCAAAATAATGCAGCGTTTTTTTCTGCACAAGGGTAGACGACGTCCTTGACTTCAATCAGAGGGATTTAAAAAAAAATTAAAAATGGCCTTTTTGAGAAAATCATTTTCAAATTTCGGCGTTTTTGGTAAATCACTTACGTTTGAGCCCAATTATGAAGTAAAACGGAGCGCGACAAAACCACGCAAATTATTGTAAAAGAGAGCGAAAGTATGGAAGTTAATATGAACCGATTTTTATTATCCTCACTTTAACTTGCTTGCATCAATAAATTCCTGAAATACAGGTATTTTGTGCGATTTGCCAAGTTTGTGATTTTTTTCTTCAAAAGTGCTTCGACAAGCAAGGAAAATAATAGACTCATAAGATTGTATTTCACTCGTTCTTTAAGGGAAATAAATATTGTGACGAAGAAGTCCCTAGGTGCGCTCAAAATTCAGAAATCGCGACATTGGCGGAAAACCGTTTTTTGCGGCCAAAATTTGTATATTTTTTTTTCAGGCGAACAAAATTTTTTTTCGCATAACTAACTGCGAAACCATTGTTCTGGGTTTAATGCCTAGACCTACAGTAAATTTCGTCAGAATCGGGAATGGTGACCGGGACCTCGTGTTCGATCTTATCTGGACACACCCACTTGCAAAAGATGTCCCTCCCAGCCTTTGACCTTGCAGACAATTTGCTTGAGATATAGCGCTCTCTCCCTGAAATCTGAGGCCCTTCAGAAAAGAGGACAGTACAAAAGCGAAAGCTATACTTTTCGTTTCAAATGTCACTGATGCAGAGCACGAGCTTTCTGAAATGCTACGGGTTGACGCACCGCAAATGTTTTGTTATGCTGGGCATTATGTGCAAAGTAAAAGAATCATATTTACTTATGTCGACAATTAGGCGGAAGCCGTTGACAACAATGTATAAATCCGATTGCTCGACGATGATCACGTTACAAAAAAAAAAGAAAGCTCGTTTTTGTTATCTTCGAAGCACGATTTTTATTTTTAAATCATTAAAAATAAATCCTATATTTATAAAAACAAAATGGCCGCCATGGCAATATGTCCCCCCCGCCCTTGTGATTTTTCTGGATGTACGCCACTGCACACATCGCTGTATGTACTAGTAAGTGCAGCAATGTGTGTGTCGCCCTTCTTTGTCGCCGTCTTCTACTGCGTTGTGTTCGTTCCACTGTAAGATGATTCCTTGCCTTTTGTGTATCGCTGCTTGGCTAACAATAATAAGCTTGAAACCTTACATTTCTAACGCTACAGACGTGCCACAAACTCGAGTTTATTATGCAGTGCAACTTTTAAAACGCTTACCACAATAAAGCGTGAAATTGCGGTGCTTCAGTGTCATTCCTCGGTCAGAATTCGCGCAGGCAGAATAGTCCCCGGAAAGCTCGCATTATGCGCTGAATTAATCTGTCAGGATCACTGAAATCACACCTTCAGTGATGAAGGAGTGTAAAGCCACGCTCATTACGAGTTGCTTCAAGGGAAGCCTGATAGAGGTTAATGCGGTTGTAATGCGGTCCTCTGTATGACGTTTTGGCGAACCAAGTAGCACATACATAACAACGTTTCATAAGCTCTCGCCCAACCGTGTTGCGTCATGCTCGCAAAGTGTATCTCACCATTCCTAGACAGCCGAGGCTGAGGTTGCACGTACGCCCCAGCTTGAGCCACAGCTGGACGCGAGGAGACAGCATCCTTGCAGCGTTGCCGTGGTTCCTGTCAGGGCCAAAGGAGTCGAGTCTCTTTGTCGCAAAGGGCTGTTTCATGAAAGGCGCTTATCTCTAGCTTATCCTCTGCAACAATTGCCCCCCAATTCCGGGCTTGCCTAGCATTACGGCAGCAATCACTTCACTTCTCCGACTTTTTTTTTTTAATTTATGTCTGAAAGGCGCGCCTCGCTTTCCACGTGTCACTCATTCCTTGCACGCTATATATCATCGTGTACCAGCTGGAAAAAGAAAGCATTGATTGCGGCTAGTCGTCACGCTTACATTTTTTTGCGCGAAAGACGACTACAAACACAAAATACGAGACACGCCAGTTCCAGTTTAGCGCCGCGTCCTGTCTGTCCTTTTTCCCGCTAATTAGCTATGCGCCTGAAGTATAGACACGCAAGTGCGGGCTCGCCCACTGCGTTCAGAGCACAACTAAAATACGTGTCTTGCAAAGAAGGGGCGCAGTCGCTTCGTGGGAAACACGTACGCCCACACAGACCTGGTTTCCTTTCAGCGTGAGCGAGCAACCCTGCACAGCAGCGCACGCAGCTGTTCGCCGCCACCTGCTGGTGCATATCAGGCATGCGCATTTAGGAGTGGCAATAAACAAACAGAAGCCTCGGTGTTGTGCGGCCGGCTGTAGGACGTAATTCACCCGGTAGAGCGAGAAATACCGACGGCGAAAGAAGAAGACAGCGCCAGCACATGAGTGATGCGTGACTCTTTTCGGAGAGTTCTGACTTGCCACGTACAGGACTCTCTCTAAATACTCACGGTGACTCTCTTCGTGGGTCAGGGTCGGCTCGCTGTAGGAGAGTCCCCTGAGCCTCTAGGAAGAGTGGAAAGACTCTCATCCGAAGGCTCACGTTACCACTTATACGGAGTCAGACGACTCTTGCCGGTAACACTCCTACGGGGGTCAAGTGACCCACACCGAAGCGTCAAGCGACTCCACAAGTATTTTAAGCTAATCATTTTGATCCTTGCCCTACTTTTGCGCGACTACTGTTAAAAATAGTGGAGTATTTATTCATTTTAACCAAGTCCAATAATACTTGACGTTCTGCCTAGCGACTGCAAAAAAAGAACAGTTCAATTTTAGAATTACTTTAATAAAACTCGTCAAAACAACACATATTTCCCAGCAAGGATATAGAAAGCGCGAGAAGACGGTCAGTGATTTCCAATCAAGAAGTTAAGGTATTCCTCATTTACATGCTTGTATGAGTATAGCCAACTAAAATGTGTGACTGTGATGTGCACAGTGTCAATCATAGGAATAAATATAGAAACATGATGCCGATTTGTGCTGTTTATTTATAAACAGCACAAATCGGCATCATGTTTCCATATTTATTCCTATGATTAAGAATAAATCAAAAAGTGGTGACGGCTGGAGGCATCAAACTTGTGGCTTGATAGGTTGTCGCTCCTGTTCAGCGTGAGCACCATGAAAAACGGTATCTGAAAAGCAGAATGTGATATTACGATGAGAAAATGAAATTGCAGTAAAGGTTAGCAAAACCTACACAATAGGTGGTTCACACCGACATAATAAAGGCTAACAACAAAACAACAAATGCAAACAGGCATGGTAAGGAACCAAGTTTTTTGCCGTTATCGTGTAAAACACAACTTGCAAATAGTAGCTTTTGTAACACGTCACTTGGCGACAAACTTGCAGCACAAAATGATGTGAGCCTCTTTTAAACAAGAAAAGAAATTGGTTTAGGCTCCTTTGCGTGGGTGCCACTCACCTCTTTTCCTACGTCGTCTTGTCCAACCAAAGGAATGTAGGACCGACTGCCTCGTTGACAGGGTGAACGCCGTTGTTGATTTTCCCATCACGAGCGGTGAGGAGCCAGACCAGAGCGGCACTTTTATTTCCCCGAGTGTGGCTGCCAACTGGAGTGAAGAGGCGGGAGAAGTGATCCGGGATTCTGGGAATAACCAAAACACACACATTGATTATTTGTATTTAAAACCACCCTTTGTTCAACACACCGTTATTGTACACACATCTGCCACGAGTGTTTCGTTGAAATTTCGCAACAAAAACAAATTTTCACGTAAAAGGCAGCGGGAACCTCGTCTCGCAATAGGCACTGGCTATACACGAATGAAAGCACTTCTTTTCTGAGAAATAGCTTCAAAATTTGGTTTCAGAATAAACACGGCTTTGCGCCGGCATATCCAGGCACCAAAGCACATCCTCCGGCAGTCAGGGGCACGCCGTGAGCGGTTACTGACCGCATGTTTTACAAACGTAACCCATCCTTAAATACTAAGATAAACACATGCGAGTACGAGGGCCCGAGCGACGCCCAGCGCGTACGTACGCCGTCTAGGTCGAGGTCAGACATGTCATATGCCAGAATTACCGCACATAGCTCCCACAATCACGTACACTCACTCGATTCTGTCATAACGACCAACGTCATCGCAGTGTATGCAAACCACGAAAACAGCAAACAGAAACGAGGGAAAAGAGTGCATGGCGGCGGCCGCAACAACGCGTGCCGTCGAAAGTCTAGAGCTTTTTCACTTTACCGGCGAGCGCGTGTCCCACTTGAATGGCTACGGCGTACATTCTGGAAGCACCGTACTAAATCTGCACCTCAAACTACTGCCTTTAAGCCAACAAAAGCCATTATATATAGTGCGTCTGAGCGTTCTGTGCACAGGCATTTTTTTTTTTCACGTTCCCACGCGCGGAAGCACGCTGCACACTCAAGGTCGATGGAAATGTTATTATGAAGTAGACTAAAGTGCATCTGAAAACGACATCTTGCACATTCAGTAGTGCAGACAGAACGTGCGATCAGCAAGAAATGACCCTTGATAATTGTTTGCATCGCTCACCATAAGGGAGCTTGCACAGCAACGCGCATAACGGTGGCAACTCGTTAACTGACAGCTTTAGTTGGGCATCCGCAACAGCCCTGCGGACACAGGCTGCTGTTGGAAATGGCTGGCAGAAAACTTCTGCATAGCTGCTGCAGACGCCCAGCTAAAGCTGCATAATTGGTACCTACGAAAGCAGTACACTCACCGTTAAAGGCCAACTCCGGTGATATTTTGGCCATGTCAAAGTAATGGTGCTTTTATGTTCCTGAGACGCTCCTGTCACAGGCCCGGTAGCAGAAACACTCGGCAAATCGGAGAATAATTTTAAATAAACAAAAAAAAGCGCAACACCGAAACCGAAACCCAACCAAGCATACAATCTTCGGACAAAACCGGAAATCATGCAAGGCATGCCGGTCCCGCCAGCGCGTAGTATGAAAGCTGCGGAAGCGGCGAAGAGCAGACGCTCAGTTGAAAGGTGACTCCGTCGGAAATTTTGTGTGAGACTGACCGTGTCACGTGCACAAGCTGAGTTGTCGGAATATGACAGCTGTGATTCCGACGCATTTGGAGGCCAACTATAATGACCATTCCTCTTCGATGAAGTGGAACACACCTGTTTAGCTCTTTGCTTGCCTGGTTGCACATTCCACTGCCAGATGGCACCACCTGTCCAGGCAACTCAAGTTTGTGGGGCCGTGATCGGGTAAAATGCTATCGCTGAGAAGTTCGCGGACTAACTAAAGCTTCTTAATATTGCTATGGGAAGAGTGCATGAGTTTGGCAATAGCGGCGTTCAACATCGCGTTGGTACGGCCGAAGGAATTTAATATAAGCCAAGTATGAGCCACCTTTCGCACCATTAGGTTACGTTGTTTCGCACGATGCGCAGCTCACCGTGTACCGATAGGCCCTGGCCCGGTCACGATGCACCCTATATACGTTTTCAGCGGCAACCTCGAACCAGCGAACCGGGAAGCGATATTCGCCACCTGGTGACGAGAGTAGCAGGGGCAGCCGCCGTCTGGGCTGTTGCTTGCTTCTGCTTAGTTTGCGTTGTGCCTGTTAGATGCGAGCGACTTTTTGAGCTTACAAAGGCATTTTGGAATGTCCTTTAAGAACGCTTTTTCAACGGGGCATCACTGCGTTGTCTATGGTTGTACCTACAACCAAAAGAAACGCAATGCTGCAAGAAAACAGTTGTGCGGCACGCACAATGTCGCACAAGAGGAGTGCGGTTGCAACATCTATTTGTTGCATAGGTTTCCTGCGGATCCCGATTTGAGGCGACAGTGGACCGCCGTGGTGAATAGAAAAGGGTTTGTCCCTTCTTGATCTTCACGTGTGTGTTCTGCCCATTTTGTTGACGGCAAGCGCAGTGATAGAAATCCCGTTCCAATGCTTCGACTCGGATACAAGAGAAAGGTAAGACAACGTGCATGGCTCGCTAAACGCCACAAATCGCATGATACGAAATGTATTGTTTATAGGTGCTTAAAGGACGACGACGTATTGTAAGGTACGGAAGTGAACAGCCAAAGAGAAAGGTACTGCGAGCTTTCTTATCGAGAGAATTGTTGGTAATGGGCGGTTAATTTTTTTTAGAGGACTGCAGAGAACCTAGCACCAACCTCACCCGCCGCCGCTCTCCATGTCGACACTGGTGACGCCGAGTTTTTGGAAGACGCTGCTGGAGAAAAGGTTCAACCGTTTTTCTTTTTCTGTTCTGCGAGAGCTGTGCAATTTCCGAAATGAGTAATTCCGCGAGCTAACCTTTTATCATCACGCTTTACAGTAAGGCGCCGTCACCGAGGGGCTGCTCCTGCTGTGTGCTGCCGCTTCTATGAAGGTACGCAGCCTCGAAATTATGGAAAGCAGATTTCCTTCCCAGAAGGCTACTGCCTTTAGTGAATAGGTGAAAGATGCAAATAAATCAGCGTACGGGCCAGCGTACAGAGCTTTTCCATTAGATCGCACCACGCTCGCACGATCACTAAAAATCTGTGAACGGCATTCTTTCAAATAGCAAATTGCGGTGCGGAGGGGTTGATAAAAATGTGCTACCCGGACAACCCTGCTGATTACTGATAAACGTGCTTTTACTAGTTATCTCGCATGCACGGTGTCAGACGCTCCTCCACTACATTTGCACAGCGTTGCAAAGCTTGTTGTCAGCGATGTTGCGCTTCACAAGTCCTTCCTCGTCCGATGTATTATTCGGAATTGTAAGTCTATGCGACAGTGCTTGATATATTTCAGTTGTGTATCTGCTTGGAACAACCAATTGAACCAACAAGTGAAGGAAAACGTAGGGGACATGTAATTTGTAGTCATGGGCGTGCGCAGGGTTCCCCTTCAGAGGGGACGAAGGTTCGTCGCAGCGCCCCCCCTCCGAATTAGGTCAATGTATGGCGCTGACATTGCGCCCCCCCCCCCTCCCCTTGCCGCAGCGCCCCCCTCTCTATTATTCTAATGTGTGGGACTGACTTTGCGCCCCCCCCTCTTAGATAAATAGGGGGGTGGCCGCCCCCCTGCCCCCCCCCCCCCTGTGCGCACGCCTATGTTTGTAGTTTTTGTTAGTGCAGTACGTAAAGGGTGAAGGAATTAAAGTGGACGAAGAAAGATCTTGGCACCGGTGGGACCCGATCTCCCGACCTTCGAGTCGGCGCAGCATCTAGCGCAAAGTCGTGGCTTTGGGCTTCACCGTCATCAAGTCATTTTTTCGTCTCCTTCATGTTGTAATTACTACGCTTGCAATAAAACTTACAAATAACATCTCCTCTGCTTTCTATGGCCTCACAATCTGTTGGTTAAATTGGTTGTTTCCATATGTATATTTATTTATTTATTGCAAGGATTATTTATTCACTTCCTCTCCTCACCTTTACATACTCATCAAAATCTAGATATGCGATTGTGGGGCTCTGGTGGAGGAATAAAAGCAGCGACTTGTGGTTTGAACGTTGCCTCACAATACACACACGTGCAGACGCATACACACACATAACAAAAAGAACATAATGCATGGCTGCGCTAAGAAACACGGACAACGAAGAAATGTACAGAGGACGGGCGCCCGTCCTCTGTACATTTTTTCGTTGTCCGTGTTTCTTAGCGCAGCCATGCATTATGTTCCAAGTATACACCAACTAGCCCAAACGAAAGCGTTACTGACAAAAAAAAAGCACGCATGGCATTACATATATATATATATATATATATATATATATATATATATATATATATATATATATATATATATATATATATATATATATACACAGAGAAAGAGAGAGAGAGACTACATGTTCATTTGTTTCTTTCAGGAGCAGGAAGACGAAAATGGTAAAATTGCGGCCGCAGATACCATCATACAACTTCACCACTTTAATGTAGGCACTACTTCATCTATTTAAATCTACTTTGAAGCTGGTCTACAACACTAACGTAAAAGCAATGCATTGAAAAACGCTGTTTTGATACTGCTGCAGGTGCCAGAGATAGCTCACACTGCTGCTTCTGAGGAGCGTCTGTGGAGTTCACGGACCGAGGCACCAAACTCACCATACACAGGCATTGAACTCCAGGAACCATGTGTAAGTGTAAATGCTATGACACTGGTACGATTCTGTGCAAACTTAATAGATTACAGCAAAAGTTACACCTGTACTTTCGTGCTATGTTCGATATTCCTCTCAGCAACCATGGGACATGGGACCCATGGTCACCAATATCAGAGTGCATGAGTATTATTACATTTGTCTGTAGTATATATATGCACATTATATTAACATGAAAACGAAACTGGAAGATCAGTGGTGCATTCCTGCACAATGTGAAAAAGATTTCAGAAAACATTGTTTTCATTCAACTGCAGATAGCTCAGACAGCTCACTATGTCACTTCTGGTGAGCAGGACAAAGGCACCGTGGTGCAGGACTCCCAGAAAAGTGGAAGTGAACACCAGGAACGGTGCATAAGTGTAATTGCTGTGGCACTTATAGGCTTATGTGCAAACGTTATAGCTTACAGCCAAAGCCAAACCTGTACATTCATGCAATGGTCAACACAGCGCTGCCCTGGGGTCACGCGTGTAAGCACTTGTGGCCAAAATCAATTGCCAAAATGCACCATTATTAGATTTGTCAGTACTATATTTGCCTACACTGTATGAACACGAAGACTAAATTCAATGATTAGCCATGCTTTCCTGCAAAACGTGGGCAAGGTACACTATAACAAACAGGTTTCAGCGCAGCAATGTTTTTTAAGACAGGAGTACCACAATAAAAACATTGTTTTCACCATTCTGCAGATGCCTGAAACGGATCTCGGTCCTGCTTTTGGAGAGCAGAACAAAGACACTGAGGTGCAGGACTCCCAACACAGGGTCGGTGGACACCAGGAACAGTGTGTAAGTGTAAATTTTATGGCACACTGGTACGCTTATCTCCAACCTTTATAGCCTAGAGCAAATGCCACCTGTGCTTTCGTGCAACGGCCTACATACCACTTAGCACCCCGAGGTCAGGTGTGTAAGCACCGAAGGTTGCAAACAATTGGCCAAATGCACAAGTATTATTACATATCTGGTTAAACTATAAAATAAGTCTTTAGCACTACTTTATATCATCAGTGAGAAACCATGGCCTTAGCTCTAGGACACCTATAAAAGTTCTAAGGGCTGCTGGTTCTGATCACCTAATTCTTTTCCCTCGTGTTTCGCAACTATGCGCCCTGCTTTAGCATTTTGAACAGGTTCTGTTGGCCTTTTGGTGTGATACCCACTTTTCCTTTCTTTTGCATGTCATGATGGCTTTATAGTAATTGCTTCTGATATGTGTGCACGATGTGCACATACAATTAATGAAAAACTTTATTAATCTTCCCTAGATCCTGAAACTTTTTTTACAAGCATTGCACATTACACAGTGTTCTTTTCAGTGATGCTAACAGTAATACAACCACTGGAGCACGGTGCACGAGATGTCCTGATGGTAGTGCATCTAAGCTTAATGGTGCATTGATGTGTTTGCTTTTAGAATTGTTGACCTTGTACAGCAGGCTACACTAATAAAAGGACAACACAAAGTAAAAACAGCAATGTCATAATGCTCCAGTGTCGGTTAACGACAGAAGCAATGTCCAAGGTACTGTACCATATGAAATGTGGAACTAGAAAACTTGCCATGTGTTGTATGATACAACCGAAACCTCCGCTAAACATGGTGTGGGGCAAAAATGGGTGGTGGCACTGAAACGCTCTGTTTTATTGAGCAATAAATTGATCCGTATCCTAGGCATGAGGAAAAGGCCAAAAGCAGAATGAAAGAAGACAAGGCTGATGACACAGAAGAGTCACTGATTGCTAGCAAGCGCATTTATTTTGCTCTCACATATACATGCCAAATACCTCAAGTTGAGAACATTTATGTGAGCAGGCAGCATGTGCAACTTTCATAGTTCACCTCACACGATTTTGCACTTGGCTTCGTATACACAAACTTGATCACTTTTAAAGTGCAAGTAACATGTAGGTGCTGCATAGTGTGATATACACAAGCACAGTGGCACCGGCATGGTAAAAAGTTATCATACAGTTGACATTGTAGTCCATGCCAACTCTTCATTAGAAATAATGAGCTGCCGGGATTTTGAAATCTATGCACTTTTACTTGCAGGTGCAAACACGTAACCAGTCGACACAGTGGGAAGACAGCCCACATGATGACCATACTTATGTTCAGCACTTACCCATCGGGTTCAAAGGGAAATCCGTTTCAGAATCGCTCTCCAGGGACGATATTGTATTCTACACCGGCCTATCTGAGACAATTTTTGGGAACTTGTAAAAGCAGTTTCAGCCTTGGCGAAGAAGCCAAGTGTCCTTACACGTGCTGACCAGCTGTTAATGTGTTAACGCGATAGCGTTAGAGAGCTCGTATCGCAGAAATTCCGCCGTCGGCGTCGGCACCGTTGGTTGTGAGCGAAAAATCATCATCTTGTCCGTGACCGAAAAATCGAAAAAGCTGCAAATAAAATAAATAATAAAAATATTGGATCCGGGTGAGAATCGAACCCACGCCGTCTGCGTGGCAAGCAGGTATTCTACCACACAGCCACGCCTCTGCTTGGAGCTGCACAGAAAGTAACTTTCATGCTTCTCAAAAATACGCGTCCTGTATACAGGTGTCACAGCACGACATTCAATATCGCAGTAATATTGCGTGGTACAAGCGTACATTGCCATCGGGCGTCACACCATGTCATTATCATAACGACTTTTTGGTTTAAGGACAGCCACCCATTACAGAAGGCACATTAGTGCGCGTATTCCTTTAAGACCACGTAGTGGGTGCATCGCAACTTCGAAAAAGTTTCTCGCGCATAATTGCCCCTGGTTTAAAGCATGCTACCCATTACATAAGGCACACATCTTAGTGCGCGCATTCTGTTAAACACTCGTAGTGTTCGAAGTGCGCACTCGGGGCAGGATATCCCTATCGCGTTCAACTCTTAAAGGCGAAGCTTAAGCGTCCCCCCAATTTCTTATGAGGCTTCGCCTGGGGCTCTTGTATGGACATCTTGCACGAATATTCAAGATCTCTGTGTCCTGTGTATGCAACCAGGTGTCATACTTGCTCGAACTGCTTAGCAGAATTATGAAGCACGTTGTGATCTGGCTGCCAAAATCGCTCATTCAGAACAGCATCCCACAGTCCTTTTTGGAAAATGGCCACAGTGACACAACTTGCATTGTTGATTGCACCGAGGTGTCCTTGCAGCGCCCCAGAAAGCTAATAGCTAGGGCGCAGACATTCAGCAGTTACAAAGCACACAATACTGTAAAGTTTCTTGTCGCTATCGCCCAAAATGGGTTCATTATGTTTGTCTCAAAAGCTTATGGAGGACGTTCCTCGGACAAGTTCATCACGAATGACAGCGGAATCAGCGACTTCCTGCTGTACGGTGATGTTGTCATGGCAGACCGTGGCTTCGCATTGACAGACGAGATGCAGCTACAAGGTGTTCGACTGAACATGCCTGCATTTACGAAACGTATGTGGCTCTTATTCAGCTTTGCTTTTCTGTGTTGCTTGTAATCGGAAGGATGCTAAAAGTGCAAAGAATTTCTCTGCTACAGTCCAGTTATAAGGGTGGCACAGCAACTGTAGTGCAGAAAGGTAGTAGGATGCTCTTTTTCCCATCAGGGTCCTTTATTACATTAGGAACACAGTTACTGCACCTAAATCCGCTCCATTCGACGGAAAACGTGCACGAAAGTCCTTCACTTTGCACTGCCAACTGAAAAATTGATGTGAACGGTCGCAGCTTTGGCAATATGTCGATCTGTGTGCCAACTGATGTTGTACAAAGGAGCTGTATCATTTGTGCGCAAAGAAACTAATGCCCATACCTATATACTATAATGTGCTTGGCTTGTTTTCTGTGTGTTGCTGCTGTATTGTTCTGCTGTAAACAACTTTTGTGGGAAATCGTGCCAAGTAGGAGAGCTCAAGTGGGGGCTAGTTGGTTGAACATCGTGACCATAGCAGCGTGGTACTAAGAAACACAAAAAGGACACAAGGACATCATTTGTACATCTTTGTTTCTTTTGTGTGTACTTTCTGTATCTTAGTAGTGCGCTGCAATAGTCGCGTGCCCAGCACTCTATTGTTGATTTTTCTTGCCACAAATAAGGATGCAGTAAATTGGTGCAATGATGCTTTCCACTAATTGCAAGAAAGAGTGACAAACCATGAAAAAACTGCATTCTGTGTACAAATATAATGACTAAAGGTTAGCTACAGGTAAAATTTTTTTTCCAGATGGCGTAGTTTGCCTTCGTAACATAAAGTAACAAACTACACGCATTGAGTAATTTTCATTCAAGTGTACCTAAAGTGCTTTATTTATCAGATGTATTTTTCTTAGGGACAAAAAAGATGGTGGGAGGGTATAGAAGCTAAAGGTATAAAATACCTGAAACAGGCCTGTGTAACGGTGACATAGCAATATAAAACTTCAAATACATAGTAAAAACCTCGCAGCGTGTAGCGAGCCTTTCTTTACACTATACAAAGTAAAAAAAGTAAAAGCATTATATGTTCATAATTGACTAAGAAATTTAAACGATACCTAACAATAGTGCTAAAAAATCCTTTCTATGCACACAGCAAATAACCAAAAGATATGAAATACTACACAATAAATGCATGGCAAGTGCACTTTAGACTGATATTGTGTGATATACAAGCAAAGGAAACACAGATTCAAAACAAATACATGGCAAGTACATTATGTACACATAAATGTACACGTATACACAATATGAGGTAGGAACATTTAGTCCAACTGGATAAACTGAAAATACCTGAAACAGACCTGTGTAACTGTGACATAGCAATATACAACTTCAAATACATAGTAAAAACCTGCCAGCGTGTAGCGAGCCTTTCTTTACACTATACAAAGTAAAAAAATGTAAAAGCATTATAGGTCCATTATTGACTAAGAAATTTAAACGATACCTAACAATAGTGCTAGAAAAGCTTTCTATGCACACAGCAAATAACCAAAAGATATGAAATACTATACAATAAATGCATGGCAAGTGCATTATGTACACATCTGTCCAAGTGGATAAACTGAAAGTGGATGCAGTGTATGACACTACCCTGCCTAGCTGTCTTTTTATAGAGGTTTGGACTCACATCAAAGTCCTAATGTCATCGAGCTTATTAGGATGTTGTTTAATGTGTCGGGGATTGCTTTCCGTAATTAGCCTTTGTTATTTTTCTTTGTTGTTCTTGCTATGTAATTTAGTGTTTCGCCATGGCTTAGTTTTATTACTGCTGTTAACCTATATGCAAACAGGATACATTAAATTTTTTTTAACAGTAATGTTGAAAAATTGCTTCATAGCACAGGATACATCAATTTCTAAGTGAATTTAGGCTGCATAGCATATATACGAAATACTGGGGCAGTGTGACATTCCCCTTGCCAAGGTTAGGAAGCTGGAGTCATTTTCACGGCAGCACGCTAACAATGAGCATTAGCATTGTTTGAAAGGACAAGTGCACGTTGACGTTGAAGCCAAGCTATGGTACTAACTTTGCAGAAATGTGCACAGTCTATTTACTGTGTCAAACACACTAGGTCTCTCTAGCCAATATGAGTAGGTATTCCTTGTGCTTTCAGGTCTCTGCACCCTTTTCTGTAAAATCATTTTGTTTTATAAAAGCAAAAACGTGTCTAAAACAAGTATGTTCTCAGAATATAAAAGTGATCGAAAACACCAGACCTAGCACATGTTGTGTTAATTGACTGCAAACCTACTGCTCTGTTAAATTGCAGGAAAACCACAACTGAGCAACAAAGAAGTGACGAGCACAAGACGAATTGCGTCTGTTCGAATTCACGTCGAGCGTGCGATCAACCGGATCAAGTCATACAGGATCCTTAAACAAGCACTTCCTGTTCACTCAAAGAAAATCATTAGCGACATGGTATTTGTATGCGCAGGACTCTGCAACATGAAGTCAGAGTTAATCAAGAAGCCAAGTGGTTAGGAAAATAACGATGCTTCATTCTGCACTTCTACATCCTAAAGGCCCCCCAACACCAAAGTTTGGAGATCAGGGGCGTAGCCAAGGGGGGGGGGGGGCTTGGGGGGGTCCAAACCCCCCCCGGAAGTTTTCAGTTTTGCTTGCGTATATATACACGCACACATACAAATCGCACGCACGAACATACTTAAAGTATGGTTGAACCCCCCCCCCCCCCGGAAAAAAATTTCTGGCTACGCCCCTGTTGGAGATGTTTGTGTTGCTCTGATTATCCTGCATGCTAAGGCACTTCTGACAAAACATCCATAGCGAACGTTACATTAAATGAGTACTGATACGAAAATTGTGTATATTGCGTCTTCTGTTGCAATGTGTACCTAATGACCCACTTTTCACTGCTGGAAACCTTGCTCTTGTGAGCGCAACAATATTTGAGCTGTTTCACTTTCATTTAGCATTAGGCATTCTTTTTTTTTTTGCACAGCTAGTCAAGCGACCACACGAAACAGTGATGCACACAGCAACATACATGAGCAATACTTAGGCAACCACGAGTACGTTAGGAGCATTGCAGTCAACACAGACATGTGATGTAGGTGGTTATAAAATGTTCACGCGAAATCCAATGTTGATGTTGATATCGCGATGTTGTCAGTTTTAGGCTAAGGCCCCGCCACGGTGGTCTAGTGGTTATGGCACTCGACTGCTTACCCGAAAGTCGCAGAATCGAATCCCGGCCTCGGTGGCTGCATTTTCGATGGAGGCGAAAATGTTTGGGGCCCGTGCACTTAGATTTAGGTGCACGTTAAAGTACCAGGGTGGTCGAAATTTCCGGATTCCTCCACTACGGCATCTCTCATAATCATATCGTGGTTTTGGGACGTTATATGCCAGATATTATTACTTTTGGGCTCAGTAGTGCAGCATAGACTTGAAAATTGTTTTTGAATATGTTCTAGGCAATATTTGTAAATGACTCAGATATATTACGTTGGGCAAGTGAGTGCAATGTTTTAGTGGTAGGGCACCCACCTTCCGATAGTGAGTCCCTGGTTTGTCCCCAGGGCTTGCCTGTTTTATTTTCTTTGATTGGCAATGCGCATGATCATTCATATCTGCTTTTCTTGATGTGTTACACCAAGTCATAAAAAATACTTAAGTCACCGCAGCCTTGAATTACAGAAAGTCTACTATGGTTGACATTGCATAGCATAAAGTTTCTATTCCATATACCAATGAATTTTGTTGTGGCTTCGAGTAGTGGGTGAGAACAGTTGGTAGTTTTCGAACTTCTCAATCACGAGCTTGCGTCATTACTCTGGTGCGTGCTTTTTTTTTCTTCTATGCGCTCTAGCAAGGGCGCTATAGTAATTTACTAAGCAACTCTCTCTGCTTATTGCTTTTGTAAATGTCACTTCGTGCCTGAAGTTCTTGCAGTTGCCTGTATGACTGGAACAATGGGTACAGCCCAGCCAGTTTCGATCAATGGCAAATGGTGGCCAAAGGCATTGCGAGAGGAACAGAATCACTACAAGGCAGCAGCCGTGTTTGGCATAATTGAAGTGTTGCAAATTGTTATGTACTGCTCAGGTACATCGAGGTGTGCATCGCTGTGCATGTCTACCATGCGGGGAAGCAGTTCTGAAAAGTAGAATTTTTTAAGCCGTGGCATATTTTTGTCTATGTAAGCAGCATCGAAAGGAACCTCAATAAGAATATCTTTCTGGGCGCTCCATTGATAGAAAAAGCAGAGGGACTTTTTGGTGCAAAGCAACTGGAACTGAACTTGACTGTAGTAGCCATTTGGGCCGTTCTCTGCCAAAACTGGCATGTCATCTTTGCTCAGCCTGACATCATGCTTGCCATGCGCTACTAGCTGCGTAATGTCACTCACGTGCGGGCACTTTATTTCAAGGATAGCATTTGCACTGTCTATCATGCCATCAGGGCTAGTCGAAAGCCATGGAAACTCTTTACTCACTACTGTGCCCACTTGTCTCACTGAAAAGCCTGTTTGCTTCGAAAACTGGGCACGGGCAACTGGTTCCATTTGTTTACCATGTTTTGTGGCTGCGTTACCATAAAACACCGGGCATAGCATTTTTGTTGCAGCTTTTTCTCCTGACGTAGTGTGTTTTTTTGGCACTTTGGCAACATTTGATGCAGTGAGTCGCACTTTCCGCGAAAACAGCCACAGCTTGGAGGACTGGTCGGCGGTCTCTATGCTGAGAGCAGCAGCAGCCGCATCAGACAAAGCAACATACTGGTTGTAAAATGTACTGCACAGTAAACAACAATTAGGAGCATCGTCTCCTTCGTGGTCACCATGTATTCTAATCACCACAGTATCAGCTGCAGGAGGCTGTTCTCGTGGAGGGGCACTCAGCGTCTCGTACAGGAGTGTACCTGCATACAAACACTCGGAGTAAGCACCATGAAAAGCAATTGAATTACGTGACCGGCGACCATAATACTATCAACAGCACGAGCTGGTGGGCTGCGCTTATGGAACATGCAATGCAGATTAACACGCAGCAATAAAAAGGTACGACAAACCTGAGCTCATTTCCTTTTTATCAAGCGTATTGACAAAAAGGACAAATGCTATACACACCAAACATTTCTCTACACAACCATAGTTTTGCAAATGTTGCAGAAATCTAATTTGCCAATACAGGGTGCTCCTACAATCATTTGAAAACCTACATTCTTTCTGATATTACTGCTGTTTTTTGCCTACAAAAGTTGCAACTCCAATAATGCAGGTCTGTTATAATATGGCCATGTAATATTAATGCCAATAATAGCTGGGGTTTTACGTCTCAAAGCCACCTCAAAGACGCCCGTAGTAGAGGGTTCTGGAAATTTCGACCACCTGGGGTTCTTTAACGTGCACCGAAATCTAGGTACACGGGCCTCCACATTTCACCTCCATCAAAAGCCGCCGTGGCCGGGACTCGATCCCGCGACCTTCGGGTCAGCTGCTGAGCACCGAAACTGCTAGACCACCATGGCGGGGCGGCCATTTAAGTATATAGTCCAGCTGTCAGTTGAATGTCATTTAAACTTGTCTACAAAAAGTAGTGCCCTTAGCATAACGGAAACATTCTCACACAAAACACATTTTTAGTACTGCCTCTGCTTCTGGAGCAGTGAGCTGACCAAGTGTCATCTGTGCATGAAACATGTACCCCACAGCATGTAGATGCTGTTTTACTATCTAATTATGCTAGTGGCACAAGAAATTTATACCTGGCCTTGCATTAACCACGTTTAAATGTGTCAAAAAAAGTTGGCAGATCTCACGTAATGTACAAGAAAGCATGAATGATGCACTTCCAACTGGCAAAAAAAATCTTTTTTAAGCACATCTGCATATACAAACGCCAGCAAGCCGGTCTTGTGGGCACATTAAGCCAAACTTGGCAAGTAATTTGAGCAATTATGCACAATTATCTGCCCACAAATAGTATACGTAATAGTAGTAGTGTAGCGTATGAAATGCGTACCAGGAATTTTGAAGAGGCAGGAAATGGTGACTCTTCGTGCAGCATTTTTACTTCCTCTGCCGTCGGTGGCACAAATGTAGGCCTTGAACGCTTCGCCGGCAGAGGATCCACAGTGCGTCGCTGCAAGTGAAAGTCAATGTCCTCAAGAACTGCAGGCTGCACATTTCTTTTCGTGCCAGAGTTCCAGGCTGCAGTTCGGTCGGTGCATGTTTTCGTGGTCAGTCCTTGACAAACTGCCATGTCTATTATCCACATGATTGCCCCAGCGTGGCTGCACACTTTGCCTTGGCCAGCCATACATGTGCAGCCAGCTGTTAATATTTCGCCACTTCTTATTGCACAAACCCATGCAGTGCGGGGTGTGCCACTTACAGCCTGCGAAGGTGACACTTCCCCCTTGACGTAGCTCAGCTCCGAGTCGATACTGTGGACGAACAGTTTTCCCACCCATCCGCTCTGAACATAGTTGTAGGACTCCAGCGACTTGTAACACTTTACGGCTTGGAGGTCGCATGCCTTACTGTTCAATAGGTAAAACACAATATCGGGAGCTCTCACAGCAGGTCACTCTCGCGTGTCATCCAGCCATGCCCCGACGTGATCGGGATGTTCATAGGATCGGCCGTCTAAAAAGAGTAAAAAAAAGTTAAAATTAGACAGAATGCGAGAAGCACCCCCAAACCTTATCATCTATCGACATTTACAGCGTTCAAAAACACATCGGGCACGGCATCGTAACAGCACAACAAACCGTTGCATGTAAAAATAGCGACCGCTCGCCTTAGACTACAGCGCAATTGTGGCGCTACGTTCAACGGGCAAGCGGAACGGAATGCGAGCGAAAATTCCAATCTCATCTTGCTCCGCGAGCACGCGAGTTTGAACGCAAAAGCGGTGAAATTGGTTGTCGCGCGACAGGTCGCTAGCCTATTTGCTCGGTGGTTGAAATATAGAATCTATTGCCTGTAAACGTACATTAGTCGCGTTACAGCTTAACATCTCATTTTTGAGTTACTGCTACATGCATCAAGAGAGCCGACGCTCCATCCGTCACTGGAGCCGTCGCTTGCACGGGGTTCGATTCGCAGGCGACGAGTGCCTTTCCGTCAGGTCGCTCATCACTCTCACGTTCAAATTCGCGTGCGTGAGCGAGAAGGTAAAACAGAAACATGATCAGTGGTCTTACCTCCCAGGTCGATGGTTTTCTTGGATGCGCCAGCGCACAGTTGCGCGGACTGGGGGGCTGCCAACGCCATCCGGCCCGCGAGCACGGATGTGGAGCGCGCACCGCTAACGCACCAACACGCAAAACACTGGTGATAGCAGCTGTCTTGTCAGTTATGTAGGATCCAGGTATCCACAAATCAACAAAACTAACGTTCCCGCAAGGCTTGAGCAGAGAGAACACAAGAGGTTGGTGACATACACATACGCATGCGGCTGCTGGCGGGAAACGCCTACCGAAAGTGCAGAAAGCCTGGAGAGCAAACAGCCCAAGATGGCGTCGCCGTCAGATGTCGCTAGCGGCGCACTATGGCGGCGCCCAAGGGGCCTTCAGTGAAAAGGTCTATATGGGCTACGGAAAGTGTTTCCGCGGTGTTCACGCATGTGCATTCTTTAGCCGGTATGGTATTACCGTACTTTCCGTGTGGTAAACCGGCATTGCTAGCTAAAACACTCTAATATAGAGACGCAGGGTAATCGTTAGGTGCGAGTGTTTTGTGACTGCCAACGGGGAATCGTGTGCAGCCCACAACGCGACACCACAATTGCCACCCATCGTACGCATTACAAGGAACTGAAATTCACACGCCCAGCCAACGAAGCGCTCGCCAAACACTCGCGATTGTTGCCTTGCGGATAGCAGACGCTCTAGGGGCCCCTCGGTTCCGTCACTTCCGCTTAACAAAAATGACGTCACGCACACAATGTTGCCAATAATTCTGTGAAACGAGGTGGTAAGAGTCGGGGCAATCAATAAAATTCATTTGCAATGAATCTGCGAATGTCTCCAGCTTGTAATTTGGCATAAATAACGGGAACGTGAAAAGGAACGTACCCAGGGAATTTTATTGAGATCCATGGACCTCGAAAAATCGCCGGAGTTGGCCTTTAACTGGCGCCCGTTGTCCCTGTGCGCAGCTCCATGAATATTCCGCTCGCCAAGCGTCACTTCGTGCACGGAGCCGGCGTCAACACCACCGAAGACGCGAATGAACAGACACGCAACCCGCGCAACCAAGGCAACCACGCAACGCATTCCAATAGACGAAGAGACTAAGAGAGGAGGTAGAAGCGGCGCGCCACCCCGGCTCCTTCGGCGAGCCAACGCGCCACAACGGCGCCAAAGGGCAAGCGCGCGAGATGTATGGCGTATACGGCGGCGCTTTCATCACGGAAGCCAATCGAAACGCGCTTCAGGAGAGTCCCGTGACTCCAGCCAAATTCCTAACTCTCTTTCTCTGCCTGTACCTTCCAAAAGTGGTCAAATGGACACCCGAAGAGAGTCACGCGGCCGTGACCCTATTTTGACTCTTTCTTTTTTCTTAGAGTGTAATATCACCACTCAAAGGAAAGGAGACGAAAGCACGCAATCAAATCAACCCAGAAAGTTCAACTCGTACAGGCGGCTAACACGCCAAAAACAGCACATCTTGCCTGACAAAGAGACGGACGGACAGAATATGATTCATCTGGCTTTTCAGGCCACATATAACTTAAAAGAAAGTTTTGTAGGTCCGGTGCACACGTATTTCAAGGAACCAAGAAGCACACAAAAATCTCACATTTTCACTGGTTAACGTTTCCCCCCGTGGTACGGAAGACACGTGCCACGGGGGAATATATATTCTTGCTTTTACGGGTTGAATCATGCTCTTTTTCCATACCACTCTTGCATGAATGAACACTGGGGCTTTGTGGGGATGTGCAATCATACAAGCACGCTCTTTCGTAAATAAAAATGTTCAGTTTGTCCTGTCCATCATAGCCCCAACAGACATAATAGCGGGTGTGAGCCACAGTGCGCAACGACAGCGGGGCCGCCTTGTGCAGCTGCAGCGCGGGGGCCGCCGTCATGGCCGAGTCCCGCGATGCAGGCAACGAGGAGCGGCCCATGATCACCCACGAGCCGGACGCCGAAGTCAAGGCCACGCAAACCACGCCGCACGTAAGACACAAATAACGCTGGAAAGGACCGGTTGGAGATTACGCCTCGCTAAATATCGCCACACGCGCTTCTTCTCATATTTTCACGCGACTGACATGTTAGTCGGACAGCGTCGGAATGTGAGAGAACCCTTGCAAATTGTTTTCGACGTTTCTGATAGGATTGCGCGACAGTTTAAAATTCTGGAACTAACGCGGGCGCGAGGGATAACACAGGAATCTTCGATCCTGCAAGTATAAAAGCCGACGCGTTTCACCGGCCATGAGATTACCGACAATTGTGCTATATCAGTGTATATATAGAGTGAGTGGTGCTATCAGTATTCTTTTTCGTGGGCACAAGTTCGCCCAGTAAAGAGTTCCGTATTTTTTCACACCACTGTCGCCTTCTTCACCGTCACCTTGACGACAATGCGCAGGCGCGGTTGGGTGTCCGCTGCTTCGACAATAAACACGTTTTTTGCTGAACAAATTTGCTCAACAGCGTCGCGATGGCGCTTCTGACACGCCCAGCCTACCGCAGAAGAAGGAAGATACGCAGTGAGGCGAACGCAAAAGCGCAGTTGTGACTTGCAGAGCGAGGAAATTTTAAACCATGCGGAAAACTGTACGCAACGTATGACTTGCACCTTCACCGTCATGCGCGTATTGATCAGACCTGCTTGTCCCCCACCGGATCGTAAAGCTGAGGCTTGGTTTGCTAAGCACGTTATTTATGGCGCAGTGCTTGAAACACGAAGAAGACACCACGGCCGCTCGATGAAAAACACATTTCATCGAGCGGCCGTGAAGAGAGAGAGGAGCGCCAACTACGAGCTGTTTATTGCTGAAACTTAATTGGCAGTAGCTGGTAGTTCTGACAGTATTGTTGGTAGTATTGGTAGTTGCTGAAGCTCGGTTTATTAGTTGGGCTACCTGTAGACAATGAAGTTCGTTAGCGCTAAAGCAGACGTTGTCGGTAATCAGTAGCTGTTAGCAAGCATAATTAATCTTTCAAGGCTGCAAACGCGCCGAGCAAAGAGCGAGAAAGCTGGCATGTGTGCGCACGCGATGCTGTATGCCCGGGGTGTTCATTCAGTTTATTCGAGCTGAATGAACGCGTATGCGCCAACCTTCGTTGCATGACCGGCACTGCAGGCGGCGCCATCGCTCGGCGGCGGCGCACTGCCACAATGAATGGGAAACAGGCGAGAAATATCGCATCTGACAAAAAAAAATCTAGTTGTCAAAATTGACTCCGCCGGGACATTCTGGTAAAATTGTAGTTGCATGGCAAAAATTAGGTGTCCTGGACTTCAACGTTTCAGTGCTGTATTGAACAGGCAGTCGATTTTGAAAACTAGCTTTTCTTCGTCAGGTATGACTTCTCGCCTATTTCCCATTCAGTACGGCAGAGCCCCGCCGCCGACAGATGGCGCCACGTACCATCCCGAAATCCTGGGAATGACCAAGAGTCTCAGTTTGGCGTTCTCATTTCAATTTCGTTGGATATACACGGTTGAAATCCCCGTTGCTCATGATTGAGGTGGTGCTGTTTCGAGGTCCATGTCTTCCACGGCAGGCGATCACTCCACCCAGCCCCGGAGAGGAGTCGTCGCCCACTGAGCACAAGTCGCCATTCGCGCCGCCCCCGACGCCTGCCGTGTCGGTGGTGCCGCGGCGCTCTAAACCGTGCACGCCGACCGTGACATCGCCCCGTGTCCAGACGATAAGTGAGTGCGTCTGCTTAATTGCGCTGACAAACTTGTACCGTACATGCATGCACGAAGTATGGCTTGACACCATTCGGGACAGTTACTCTCGGCATATGCATATCTACCGGGAGGGCAAGGGGTGGGGGGCTCCGCCTCGCTGAGAGGGGGTGGAGCCCCTCCACTTTCTAGTGGTCATTGCCAACTGCACACTGGAGAACGAACAAGTGAGGCGACCTTTTCCTTCAACACAGAAGTTACACAATGAAATTTGTCCTACGATTCTGCAGCAGGGTTCGTAAGGTTTCAAAGGAGAAAATTCAAGGATATTCAAGAAATTTCAAGGGCCTGTGAGAAGTTTTTCAAGGACTAAAAAACGGCATCCAAATGAGGATTTTTCATGTTCAAATTCTGACTAAATTTATTGCACTTATACAGTTGAAACTCAATATAACGAACTCATCATCACGCTCAAATTACTTATTAAATCGAGAAGTTTGTAAAATTGACAAAGGGGCTTTTCAGTCCTTCGAAACCTAAAATTGTAACATAGAGGCACACAAAATCTACTACGGCATTGTTTTTGCCGCTAAGCCATGCGTGTTCGTGTGAAAAGTCTGTTCAGGTGTACCGAACATTGAGCCCCACATATGTGGTCCAGGCGACGCAGGCCATCAAATGCAGCCGAAATGCAAAGAATGGGAGAACGAATGCGACAATGGGAGAACGAATGGGAGAAGTCATATGCGAGCAGGCTGTCACATGAATCGCGAGATAACGAAAGTGTTCCTGTGGGAGCATCGAGAGGAACACTGAACGAGTGCCGCCCGTAGTACCATCTGGTACGTAACAGCGCGATGTTGAGTCCATGCACTGTTCCGTGCATGTGGTTGGCGTGTAGCCTTGTCAAAGTAAAACCAGGCTCGTGACTTGGGTGACATGTCTTAACGCAATAGCTTCAGTGCCCGCGCATGAAGAAAAAAAGCCATCTGTTTCAAAAAAGAAAAGCCTTTTTACTAATTCATTTCACAAAAAACTTCCAAGTTAGTTTCGTTAATTCGGGTTGACAACAACGTTGAACCTTATGAGTACTTCCGAGAAATGCAAATTTCTTTCTTAGATTGTGAACTACGTAAAATCGGGTTTTCTTAGATCGAGTTTTATTATTATACTGTAGATAAGACTAGCCTTGATGTCATCTAAAGTAGTTCCCAACACACAACAAATATTCAGGACAGGTGCTGAGACTTCCCTAGTATTAGCAAGGCTTGACATCGTTACAGTTAAATAACCACATGCACCACTCCCTTGACAGGAAAAAAAAAAGCAGCAAAAATGAAGAACACACGAGTGAAAGTCGTAAGGAGATAAGCAGAGAGAGAGAGAAAGCGAGACAAGATGCACTGACGGGCGAGGAGTGAAATGAACGTTAGGCCAAGGCATGAACAAACAGAATACATGCAAAGTCGCAAGATGTATTGCTTCTGAAATAGAAAGTTTGCCGCATCGGCGCTAATCTACAACAGAAAGCGGGTAGCACTGTGAACTACATTGGTCCCGAAATTCAGGGGTTTGAAAGGACAGAATACAATTCGAGGACCAGCGAGAAGTGAAATGAACGTTAGGCCAAGGCATGAACAAACAGAATACATGCAAAGTCGCAAGATGTATTGTTTCTGGAATGGAAAGTTTGCCACATCGACGCTGATCTACAACAGAAAGCGGGTAGCACTGTGGACTACATTGGTCCCGAAATTCAGGGGTTTGCAAGGACAGAATACAATTCGAGGACCGGCGAGGAGTGAAATGAACGTTAGGCCAAGGCATGAACAAACAGAATACATGCAAAGTCGCAAGATGTATTGTTTCTGAAATGGAAAGTTTGCCACATCGACGCTGATCTACAACAGAAAGCGGGTAGCACTGTGGACTACATTGGTCCCGAAATTCAGGGGTTTGCAAGGACAGAATACAATTCGAGGACCGGCGAGGAGTGAAATGAACGTTAGGCCAAGGCATGAACAAACAGAATACATGCAAAGTCGCAAGATGTATTGTTTCTGAAATGGAAAGTTTGCCACATCGACGCTGATCTACAACAGAAAGCGGGTAGCACTGTGGACTACATCGGTCCCGAAATTCAGGGGTTTGCAAGGACAGAATACAAATCGAGGACCGGCGAGGAGTGAAATGAACGTTAGGCCAAGGCATGAACAAACAGAATACATGCAAAGTCGCAAGATGTATTGTTTCTGAAATAGAAAGTTTGCCACATCGACGCTGATCTACAACAGAAAGCGGGTAGCACTGTGGACTACATTGGTCCCGAAATTCAGGGGTTTGCAAGGACAGAATACAAATCGAGGACCGGCGAGGAGTGAAATGAACGTTAGGCCAAGGCATGAACAAACAGAATACATGCAAAGTCGCAAGATGTATTGTTTCTGAAATGGAAAGTTTGCCGCATCGACGCTGATCTATAACAGAAAGCGGGTAGCACTGTGAACTACATTGGTCCCGAATTCAGGGGTTTGCAAGGACAGAATACAATTCGAGGACCGGCGAGGAGTGAAATGAACGTTAGGCCAAGGCATGAACAAACAGAATACATGCAAAGTCGCAAGATGTATTGTTTCTGAAATAGAAAGTTTGCCGCATCGACGCTAATCTATAACAGAAAGCGGGTAGCACTGTGAACTACATTGGTCCCGAAATTCAGGGGTTTGCAAGGACAGAATACAAATCGAGGACCGGCGAGGAGTGAAATGAACGTTAGGCCAAGGCATGAACAAACAGAATACATGCAAAGTCGCAAGATGTATTGTTTCTGAAATGGAAAGTTTGCCACATCGACGCTGATCTACAACAGAAAGCGGGTAGCACTGTGGACTACATTGGTCCCGAAATTCAGGGGTTTGCAAGGACAGAATACAATTCGAGGACCGGCGAGGAGTGAAATGAACGTTAGGCCAAGGCATGAACAAACAGAATACATGCAAAGTCGCAAGATGTATTGTTTCTGAAATAGAAAGTTTGCCACATCGACGCTGATCTACAACAGAAAGCGGGTAGCACTGTGGACTACATTGGTCCCGAAATTCAGGGGTTTGCAAGGACAGAATACAAATCGAGGACCGGCGAGGAGTGAAATGAACGTTAGGCCAAGGCATGAACAACAGAATACATGCAAAGTCGCAAGATGTATTGTTTCTGAAATAGAAAGTTTGCCGCATCGACGCTAATCTATAACAGAAAGCGGGTAGCACTGTGAACTACATTGGTCCCGAAATTCAGGGGTTTGCAAGGACAGAATACAAATCGAGGACTGGCGAGGAGTGAAATGAACGTTAGGCCAAGGCATGAACAAACAGAATACATGCAAAGTCGCAAGATGTATTGTTTCTGAAATGGAAAGTTTGCCACATCGACGCTAATCTACAACAGAAAGCGGGTAGCACTGTGGACTACATTGGTCCCGAAATTCAGGGCTTTGCAAGGACAGAATACAATTCGAGGACCGGCGAGGAGTGAAATGAACGTTAGGCCAAGGCATGAACAAACAGAATACATGCAAAGTCGCAAGATGTATTGTTTCTGAAATAGAAAGTTTGCCGCATCGACGCTAATCTATAACAGAAAGCGGGTAGCACTGTGAACTACATTGGTCCCGAAATTCAGGGGTTTGCAAGGACAGAATACAATTCGAGGACCGGCGAGGAGTGAAATGACCGTTAGGCCAAGGCATGAACAAACAGAATACATGCAAAGTCGCAAGATGTATTGTTTCTGAAATGGAAAGCTTGCCATTTACAACAGAAAGCGGGTAGCACTGTGGACTACATTGGTCCCGAAATTCAGGGGTTTGCAAGGACAGAATACAAATCGAGGACCGGCGAGGAGTGAAACGAACGTTAGGCCAAGGCATGACCAAACAGAATACATGCAAAGTCGCAAGATGTATTGTTTCTGAAATGGAAAGTTTGCCACATCGACGCTAATCTACAACAGAAAGCGGGTAGCACTGTGAACTACATTGGTCCCGAAATTCAGGGGTTTGCAAGGACAGAATACAATTCGAGGACCGGCGAGGAGTGAAATGAACGTTAGGCCAAGGCATGAACAATCAGAATACATGCAAAGCCGCAAGATGTATTGTTTCTGAAATAGAAAGTTTGCCGCATCGACGCTAATCTATAACAGAAAGCGGGTAGCACTGTGAACTACATTGGTCCCGAAATTCAGGGGTTTGCAAGGACAGAATACAAATCGAGGACCGGCGAGGAGTGAAATGAACGTTAGGCCAAGGCATGAACAAACAGAATACATGCAAAGTCGCAAGATGTATTGTTTCTGAAATGGAAAGTTTGCCACATCGACGCTAATCTATAACAGAAAGCGGGTAGCACTGTGAACTACATTGGTCCCGAAATTCAGGGGTTTGCAAGGACAGAATACAATTCGAGGACCGGCGAGGAGTGAAATGAACGTTAGGCCAAGGCATGAACAAACAGAATACATGCAAAGTCGCAAGATGTATTGTTTCTGAAATGGAAAGTTTGCCATTTACAACAGAAAGCGGGTAGCACTGTGGACTACATTGGTCCCGAAATTCAGGGGTTTGCAAGGACAGAATAGCAATCGAGGACCGGCGAGGAGTGAAATGAACGTTAGGCCAAGGCATGAACAAACAGAATACATGCAAAGTCGCAAGATGTATTGTTTCTGAAATGGAAAGTTTGCCACATCGACGCTAATCTACAACAGAAAGCGGGTAGCACTGTGGACTACATTGGTCCCGAAATTCAGGGGTTTGCAAGGACAGAATACAAATCGAGGACCGGCGAGGAGTGAAATGAACGTTAGGCCAAGGCATGAACGAACAGAATACATGCAAAGTCGCAAGATGTATTGTTTCTGAAATGGAAAGTTTGCCACATCGACGCTGATCTACAACAGAAAGCGGGTAGCACTGTGGACTACATTGGTCCCGAAATTCAGGGGTTTGCAAGGACAGAATACAATTCGAGGACCGGCGAGGAGTGAAATGAACGTTAGGCCAAGGCATGAACAAACAGACTACATGCAAAGTCGCAAGATGTATTGTTTCTGAAATAGAAAGTTTGCCGCATCGACGCTAATCTATAACAGAAAGCGGGTAGCACTGTGGACTACATTGGTCCCGAAATTCAGGGGTTTGCAAGGACAGAATACAATTCGAGGACCGGCGAGGAGTGAAACGAACGTTAGGCCAAGGCATGAACAAACAGAATACATGCAAAGTCGCAAGATGTATTGTTTCTGAAATGGAAAGTTTGCCACATCGACGCTGATCTACAACAGAAAGCGGGTAGCACTGTGTACTACATTGGTCCCGAAATTCAGGGGTTTGCAAGGACAGAATACAAATCGAGGACCGGCGAGGAGTGAAATGAACGTTAGGCCAAGGCATGAACAAACAGAATACATTCAAAGTCGCAAGATGTATTCTTTCTGAAATAGAAAGTTTGCCGCATCGACGCTAATCTACAACAGAAAGCGGGTAGCACTGTGAACTACATTGGTCCCGAAATTCAGGGGTTTGCAAGGACAGAATACAAATCGAGGACGG